>NW_020450972.1:371192-433247 GCF_003343035.1 Apteryx rowi
TTCTAATGTTTGCATTCATCTGTTTGTTTTTTTTTCTTTCATCTGTCAACAATTAAACTGCATTTTACTTTGAGGAAATGAAAATTGCACAGCACAGTAAGATGGCTCAGAAGTGAATGAGTGTGTTYAGTTTGCTAGAGCATATTTAAAATACTATGAAAGAGTCTGGAAATGCCTGGTGCTCTGGTGAGATAAGAATCCTGGTCTGTGCTCAAGACATGCAAGGATGTGTGCATTTAAGGGAAGAAAATAAATATAATATCCAGCCCAGTGCAACCTGAGCAGTGCTGCCTGGATGACTGAGAAACTTTGAGACAGCCAGGTCAGGGTGTTGAGGTTTAAGACCAATCTGCTTGCTCCAGACACTTCTGGACACTTCTGCTCCTCTTGGTGATTAACAGGTTGTTTGCATAGTTTGACTGTCTRTTTTCTTGACCACTCAGAAGCCAAAGCCCTGCCTAGGACACCAGCCACACAGCCAGGCACTGACTTTGTGTAATGCATCCGCTCTTACTGAGCCTTTTCCCCCTCATTGCTACCAGGGTACTGAACCTACTGACAACCATTGCAGATGTGCAGGTGGGGAAGGGACCATCCTTCTGGTACCAGAACCCACAAGCTTCCAGCCTCCTACATCTCCTCCACCTGCCCTTGATATTGAGCATAACTTCTGGTTCTTCCTCTTCCGGTGCAAAGCAGGGCTCAGGCTTTCGTCTCTGCATGGTCTCTGCGAAGACCCTGTTGATCTCCTCTTCTTCCTCATGGAAGCTGCATAGTCTGATCTCCTGCTCCCGCAGCTCCTTCACCCTCAAACGGAGGACGCCACCTCCCAGGTCCCCATCTGTGGGAGAAGCACTGGCAGTTCCTGYGGGGCCACATCTCCAGCCAAGGCTTCGCCTGAGCGGAGGCCTCTCAAGTGCCGGGTTTGTTGCCTCCAGGGCTGCTGGTGCTGTGGCACGTCGTTGAGCAGTCCTGCGCTGTCTTCTGCAGGRGTTCTGGCTCCCTTGTGCTCGTCCTTCTGCGTGAACCACTCTGCAAACTGCAGCTGCTTATGTTGTTCGCTGCTTAGGTTCGCTGCACTCTGGAAAAATGCCTGCATTAATGTCAGAAAAACTAGCCAAGGACCAGTCTAAGAAAAACAATAGCTGCTTCTTCCCAAGCTTAATTTATTCTGACAGTTGGCATCAAAGATTAATGGCTTTTACTAATTATAAAAAAATTTATATTGTAAGATAAGCATATCTAAATACAACATATTTTTTGCCAGAATTGTGGTTTATATAGGACTACAAAAGACGCACAATACTTAGGTCATAATTCCCCATCTGAGACTTCATAAAAAGGTTAAGGAGAGATTAATTTTGAAACTTGGAAAATAGAACTTCAGCTCTTAGCAGAAACAGAAACTCGAACTGAGCTTCTGCGTTTCTAGGCCAAAATGCTCCTTTTTGTCTACTGCTACTATTGTACATCGCTGAGGAGTGATTTTTTTTTTTCTTTTTTAATAAAGATGAAACTCTGATTCGTTTCTGGCAGGCCACTTGCAGAAACAGGAGGTAGAAATATCCACACGTGTCTCTAAACACATGCACAAGCGGGGCAGTTCCGCAATAGATGAGGGGTATTTTAGTCGAATGAGCCTCAGTTACTGATGGTGCTGCGCGACTGACGTACCGTTGCAAGGCACGGTTAGAAATAAAGCCTTTTTTCCTAGTTACCAGGAGGAATACAAAAGGTGAAGGTAAGTCTCGCTTCCCAGGGCGTCTCYGAGAACTTAGAAGACAGCAGATCGTGCTGGGAGGGTTCCAGCCAGGGAACTTCACCCCTGTGCCGTTCAAAAACCGCCCCTTTTGGAGCACGTTGCTGTAAGCCACGTCCTTGGTTGCGTTTGGCAAAGCAAGCCRAAAGAGTTTGAGTCAGACCGTAAAACTTCAGTCGAAAATATCCTTCAAGTGATGTTCAGGGCGGACAGAATAACGTACGGCAGGTCATTTGAAATGCGCCCCCGAGATAAGTCTCCCATGGCTGCCGAAATGGGGCTGCAAGGCAGTATTTATATTGGAAGCCGTGTAGGCATTGACTTCCCGGCTGCTCGACACCCGGAGGAGGAGAAGCCCCAAATAATCCCACCTGAAGCTAGTTTTTTCAAGAGTAACTACATTAGATTAAATGACAAGGAAATTTTTGAGAGATCTCCTTTTCTTTCAAGTCATATATTATATTCAACTATGGGTATAGCTAACATGTATGCGTTTTGCATCAATGAATTTTTCATTTCTGCTRGAGAAGTCTTTTGCTTGTCTGACATGGGTGTTTTCCCTATTAAGTTGGAAATATAAAACACCAACTCCTTTTTATGTGCTTCGTAAGAAGGTTTGCTCCAAAGTCCGTTGAGGACAGGCTCACTGAAGACCTGCTTTCAGCAAGGTTTGAAATGATGGATCTGGCCCATACAGCTTACTCCATCCAAGCCGATCATGTATTTCAGCAGCTGCTTTATTTCTTGCGCAAGTGTGCAAATGAGTCTTAGATGGACTAGGAACTCCAAAGTGGCCAAAAAACTTGCATTATAATTTGACCGCTGTCCTAGGCGCTTCAGTCGTTTGATGTTACAGGTTAATCCTGGCATAGCTGTAAGAGCAAGATTTTATTCATTACAGCCCTAAATCATGGAAAACGTGCTCCTCTATGACAACAGTGAGCTATTGCCATATTCAGTTCTCAGTATTGCTGAAAGATTTATTTTTGGCTGGTTATCAGTCTCATCCACCTTAATTCTCTAATGAATGTAATAAAACACTTGTATTTCTTCTTGTGGCAGTAACAAATTAGGTTTGAAGTATTAAAGATTCAAAACCCCACAAACTTATTTTTAGTTCTGTCACTTTTTTGATGGGAAAGTCTTAAAATATTAAAATCATCTAATTAGTGCTACTTCGGTTGCAGGATAGAATATTCGTAGCAACTAATTACAGAAAAGGGTAATTTCTTACAAAAATATTTTTACTTGCTAATCAAAGAATATGTTGATGTTTTGCTTGAGTCTTTGCAAGGTCTGCGCGGAGGCCCTTCGCGAGCTCCCTTCAGGAGCAGCTCGACTGCAGGGAGCAGCGGCCCCTCCACGAGCTGTGCCGTGGCCAAAGTGTTGCTCATCCTGCTGAATCACTGTTTCGCCTGTTCTTTTGTTAAGATGATTTAATTGGAAGCTGCTATTTTTTTTAGTTGTTACGTATCTGATTAGCTACAGATTTTCGATATTGTTATCATTTCCCATGGTATGATAGGTGCATTTAGAAGTTTTAGTTGTCATTTAGCTTATAATAACTCTGTGGTGTTGATTTATTATTTGACATTTGTAGGATCTGCTTTACAGAACATAATGTTTGGAAAAAATATATATTGTTCTTCCAACTTCCTGATCAACGTTTTCTATTTGTAGCTGCAATAATATCTGTTTTATACTGAAACACTATCTAAAAGTAACTCAGATTCGTTCTTGTGCGCTGCTTTTATATGAATATACGTCGTACCTGATTACAGACAGATCAGACATTCAAGGACTGTCTCGCAGTGCAAGCAGGTTAAAGATGATTTTCTTTGCCCTGTATACCTGCAAGAGGAAGAAAGTTTTGTGTTGTTGTTTTTTTAATAGATCGAGGCTGTCATTTAAAAATATTAATGACAGTTATTACCGAGTGTACGGTTAATAGTGCTTTTCCAGCTTTCTCCAGGACTGATGAACGTGGGCAGACTGGCGAGTGGGCAGGATGCCTTGGTGCAGCCTGCCCTCACGTCCAGTGTGAGTTTAGAGGACCGGCAAATGATGATATTTTCTTCAAGTTGTGCTTCTGTAGGTGGTAGCAGAGAGGCCTCTGGAGTTAATGGAAATGCTTTTCTTGACTTAACAAAATTTAGATTTAAGTTTGTCTGGCTCAGCTGAGCTCGAAATGATCCCTGATGAGTATGTTGCTCTGCTTTCTCAGCCACGCAGCGTATTTTCTGTTTATATTTTAAAATGTTCTTAGTTTATTTTGTGACTCGTTATCACTATAATTACATTTGAGCGAGCATATATKTTCTTAGAGCAAGCAGTCAGGATGGTATGCCTCTCCCTGAACACGTGGAAAACTACACCTCCGTAAACCGTGAATTATATTCTCATCAAGTCACTGGATAAAAAAACAGAGAAATTCAATAGCAGCTGGTCTGCAGACTGTAAGGAAGAGCCCATAAACTGTTTGGGTTAGTAACCAATGATAATAACAATGAACCGCCATATGTTGCAAAATTTAAATGACCTTTTAATTAGATGAAATAATGTGCTGAATGGGATCATCAATTGCAAGTTTCATTAAATATTAAATGACTGCTTAATTTTACTCATTTAATATATAGTTAGTAAGATCTAGAAAGGGGACATTTCCTAATTATTCTTATTTGATTTTAATTGTTACATCTCACAGTGATATCATGGAAGATTTCTGGCTTTTCTACTTTCATGCTCTGTATTTTTTAAAAATATTTTCTATTAATTGATTTTTCTTTTGTCTCTCAAAATGGTGGTTTTACTCAGTTGCATAAAAGACCTAAAAAAAAGTCTTTGTATTTCTACTTCTTTTTCCCTTCACAAGAAGAAATACATATTGGTCTTTTTGACAAATACCGTATACGTCTTCAGGTTTAGACAAAAAGTACAATTATTCTTTCCTAGCATTTCTGTGAGTTTAGCTTATTCCCTTTTCCTCCAACATGGGCTGTTTTAATTGTATGATATGCATGTATAATGTATTAATAGTATGTAGTATTTCTATTTTCATACCCAGTAGCCTTATACGGATCTGCTTTTGCTTGTTTGCCTGTTTTTCTTCCAAGTCGTTGTTACACAGATGACAAGACAGTCCCCACCTGGAAGAGTCTAATAAGCCAAATGAGAAATGAACTGACAGGGGAAGCAAGATATCCACAAAATATACACAGTTTTCATAAAAAGGAACTATATTTCTTTAGTAAATATCTAATACTAATTTTCTAAATTGTACGAAAGATATTCCACGGCAATTACTGGAAACAGAAATCCCCTCTTCATTCATACAAAGCACATGATTGGGCAAACCGGTACAAGTTTCTTCACACCCCATGGAGAATGATCTCAGAAGACATTTTAAGGATTAAGAAAAAAGACTAAAGATAGCCATACCTTTTATATACTTCTCCAGACTTGGTTGGACTTTACGTAATGTTTCTCAGATACCGGCTGCAGCCGCATATGGAGCAGCGTGCGGTCGTTTGTGTTTTCCACCCTTGTGCCCCAMGCTTCTGAGAAGGTCCCCAGCCCTGAACTCCACTTCAAAAAAAAGTGTACATATTCGTGGACCTTTCATGTGTTTTACACRACAGTTATCACTGTTCATTATAAGAGTTAAGACTGAAGCGTGTCTGACATGGGAAGAGCGAAGGATCTCTCGTGGCAGGTCCCTTTTACAAATACATTGATGGAAAACCAGGAGTGACTTTTCCGAGAAGGTGAGGGGACTGAGAGGTCCCAACTCCATGAAAGGTTTTGGGGTACGGAATATATATAGAATACGGTGTGCGTGCCAAATGCCAAATGTAATTCTATTTTACTACATGACTTAATATAACCGATACAGATATGTCTGCTCTGTCTCACAGTGTAGCCGTTTGCGTATACATCCAGACATGTTCGTATGTTGTCTCTCTAAATGCATACGCAGTGAGTATGACATTTCTGCGGTAGAAAATAGCTGAGGGGTTTTTTATTCCTCGCAGACGGAGGGGAGGCAATTCACCTAAGCTATAGAATTACTTAGAMCGTATTTATTCTGCCTTCCATCACAATCACTGAACACCACCAGAGATGAGCACTATAAATCTCCCGACAAAATCAGCTTGCAAATGTGTTTTTGAACAAAGCCTCATATATTATATTTGTGCAATGCTTTATAAAGTACCACTGTAAGATAAATAAATAAACAAATTCCTTTCTGGTTATAGGTTGCAATATATTACATTTCCCATTAGACTTCCCTGAACATCTTTCCAGTGAGATGTTATTTCCACTCTTAAAAAAAAAAAAAAAAAAAAAAAGAAGTAAGTACCTCTGGGTATGGTAAAAAACTTTTAACACTACCATATCACAGAATCATGTGATAACTGTGCTATTAACCCATGTCACCGATACATATATTGACTTAATAGCAGCATTTTGGAATATATTTCCAAAAATCTCAGCCTGAAGTATTACACAGCACTTCGATATGAAGCTGTTCAAAAAAATTATTTAGCATATGGAAAAGAGAAATTATACTAAAATACAGTTTGCTAGAAATGAAAAGCATTTTGTTCCTGATGTGTGTAGCGGTTGCTAGTGTAACAGGGCTTGTGTGATCTAAAGCCTAGCAGGTTGGAAATGTGGATCAACTGGGAAGTACTAATGCCTCAAGGAATAATGCCTTTTCCTTGAGGAGGATCCGCCATTGCCTCCGGTCCTGTTCCTGTTGTAGGTACTCGGAGTTCCTAACGACACAGGTTTCCTCGATATAAGTTAAGTTTCACTTGGGAGGGCAACTTTTTTTTGGTTTGTCCCAGAAATTTGGTTAACCATCTGCATGAAGATCCTGTTTCTCTCTTCTCCACCTGTTACCTATGTGGGAATGATCCCCCCAAACTCTACTACTMCTGCCTTTTCTATGGTGGTAGTGTAGGAAATAACTGGCTAAAATAGTTATTTCAGAAAGAAATCTCCAACTTTAGACTCTGTGAGAAAGGGTTTATGCTGGATTTAAAGATCCCTGGAATAAACACTGACGCCTGGAGCTGTTTGTGAGCTGCTGCCTCTGTACCTGGCTCTGGAGCACTATAGTATGTGAAAATCTGCTCCTGCTTTTTTTTTCCCCCCTTATTCAGCCCCTCCTAATGAATCATATGTCAGACTTCTGCTGAGGGTAGTGTAGTAGGAGAAGGTGGATTCAGAGAGGATCTTGCTACTTATTAGGCTGGTGAATTCCTGCAAGAAGATTGGAAGTCTGATAAGGGAAGAGCAATAGTTCACAAAAATGTCTTAGGCTATATGTATTAGGATATGTGTATTAGGATATATGTGTTAGGATGGATATATGTTCTGTTAATAGACTAGCCCCACTGCTGAAAAACAGAGTTGGTGCATGGTGGAAGAGGCTGCATATTGCAAACATGAACTGATGTCTGAAACCAGCCCCAGAGGCTGCCCAGTTTGAGCAAATGTAGGGGCTAGATCCTTGTGCCCTTCTTAACATGGGGTAAAATCTTGCCATCTGGGCCAAAGACGCTCTTTTGAAACTATTAGCATTTTTTTTACTGTCAGAGGATTTGATATTTCTTATCTCCAACCGTTCTTAAGACCGAGGGGAAGGTACCTCTGGGGTTTAGCAGAGGAAATAAGAAATAGCTTTTCAGGTGACGGCAGTGTTAGCAGTGACGGCGGGAGGAGGCACCCAGAAGAGCTGAGAAGGACATTAGTCCCCAGGCCACCAAGGCATAGCGTCCGGCTTCAGATTAAGAGATGTTAAATTTGTTTGCGTCTGCTCCCCCATTTCAGGTGGACAATCTCCRGGGTTTACAAGCATAATCTACAGAGGGGGTTTTGTGGCAAAAATATCAAAGGACAAAGTCTGTCTCCATATTAAACTCCATATTAAAATAGATTTGAAAACTATAAAGTCTTCACAGTCTTGGTGCTTAAAGCGAAATATATATTCACTTAGGTATGTCCAAAGAGAGATTATTCCAGTTTTATAGACAGATGCCTGCAAACCTCTTTTTTTCACTTTGCAGATGTGCTTTATGCATACTTGATAAGGGAAAAAAAGAAAACCCAGAATAAATCTGGGAAGACAACTTAAGACGTTAATGGGAGTAAAATTCTTTTCCTCCTCATTTTTTTTTTTTTAATAGCAGACTGCCAAATGAAACCTTACTGCCTGCCATGAAGTAGGTGCCTTTTTCCCTCTGCCTTTACTTTGAATATTTTGAGATATTTTTGCCATAATCCTTTTAAGGTGGCTTACCTGGTGGCTGGCAAATTCAGTGCTTGCAGATATCTGCCTTTCAAAAGGGGAGGTAAATTGCCTAAACTGCATCCTCTCGTGGTGTATCACAGTCGTCCTCCTGGCTGAACCGGCACTGTACAGTTATGCCCAATGCACGTGCTGCTGCAGAACGCTGCAAGCTACCTGAATTTTAGGGATTTGTCAGGAGAGAGGTTTATCTTTTCCTATCGTATGTCTTTTCCTATCGTATGGTGTAATTGTTTTTCTCTGTATTTAAAATACCCGCTTTGAAACATTGCACATTCAGTTCAAATAAGCAATATGAATGTATTGTAATTTATAATTGTGTTATTTCCATCCAACCTCAAAACCTTAATGAAACTTGTAAACAAATATATATTGCCTCATTTCATAGTGGTTAAGGTAATTATGTTTTCTCGTTAAAATATAACTTTGTTCTGTTCTATGAAAAGCTACATTTTACCTCTTTTCCACTCTCCTTTAGACAAGAAAAGGATGTTGCTAGTGCAGAGAAGGATTAACATATTTTGTCAGTGTTGTCTGTCATACAGGAAGATGACCCATAGTGTTTAAGATACGGCCTTTACCTAAGCCTCAAAACGCTGAATAGAAATACTGTCAAACTCGGAATTTGTTCCAAGCTGGTAGCTCAGCCCGTGCACCCTCGCTCTTGCTCTGTTGTTTTTTTCTTTATTTTTTTATTTTCCCCGTGTCTTTATTTCGATTAACTCTGTAAGGATTGATTCTGTGGGTGTTTTCTTGCTCCGTTAGTCATTTGACAAAAACCCTGTGTTATAATCCTGTAGGATGTGCCAGTCCGAGATGTTCCTCCTGGAAATTCCAGAATGAAAATTGGTCCCTTTTGTTCCGTGTTCTTTGTCGTATTAAGGGAGGAAACATGCAATAACGCGTACGTRAAGAAGCGGGGATGTCAGGTTCTGCGGTGATGAATATAAACTTTCACTCAGGTGTCTTTAGTATTTTAAAATTAAGTAATAAGATCCCCCRGGTGTCTTATTTCTGAGCTCTTACACCACCTACTGCTTGTAGATGTTTAATTTATTTATTTAAAAGCCCACTGGTTTTCATTTTGTGAAAAAAAATGCTTTCTTTAAAAACCCACTCTTCTTTCATTTTGTAAATAGTCCTGAATATACAGAGTGGCTGATAATGGGGGATGGACCATGCAGTCGGGGAATTCATTTTGCTGCCTCATGAAGTGATTCATCTTGCACTTAGGTGTCACCACGATCTGTCACGTTTTCTGTGTATTTCATCTCCTTCTCCCTGAAGTCTTAGTTCCTCAGCCCCCTCCCAGCGCTTGTTTTCCTGCAAGAGGAAGCTCAATACGAAAGTAACAAGAAGAGATAAATTYGGGAATAAATAAGCCCAGACATATCCTCTATTTCAGGCACAACTTTTATTGGCCTGCACACTGTACGCTGTCAGACACCGCGGAGGATGAAAGGACAACTGGCTGCTGCTTCTCATATGAAGAAAGGGAGATGTCAAAATTAGGGGAAAAACAGAAGGCAAAAAGCRCCGAAAACCTTCTGGCATCACCTGATTATCTTCCTGCTTCATGTGGTCCGTTATAACATTGGGAATGTTTTTAGAGCTATTAAATAACTGAGCCGTTTCCTAGTCTCACAAAACCCGCTCAGGAGTGTCAAAAGCCATTAAAACAGTCTCTCTGATCTACATATTCCAAACTGGTCAGCCGCTGATGCTTTAGGGAGGTACACGGTGTCTGAGAAAGCTGTGATTAATGTTGTTCCTAATGAAGGCAACTGGAAGGAATTGCATCTTAATGAAGCTGGATATCGGGGATGAATCCCCCATAGCATCTAAACCGAGAGAGTTCCTCCAGGTGGGCCTCGCTCCAGGGAAGCACCGTGCTACACAGATGTAGAGAAGAACCTGCGTACTCAAATCATGAAATTGGGTACGTCAGGGGTCTGCAGGTGGTATCTCAAGAAAAGCAGAGAAAGACCGAAGGCTTTGTGTCGGACGTCATCGTTTGTTTTTTGTATTAGCTTCAGTGTAGGTCCCAGAATGGCTTCAGGTGACATTTTCACTGTGCTGGGTCTTTGGACCTTCGGAATGAAAAACAGGAAACTCTTCCTGAGCTTACTTGAAATTTTAATTCGCTTCAGAATGGCCAACCAACAGATCTAAGATAATGTTATGAACGTCTACTGACATATGTTAATCGGAGCCATATTTAAGTAGGAAAACTTCTATCCGTTTGTTTTATTAGGGAAATGATAAAGATGATCTGATCTAGGTGAAGAGGCTGGTACTTGTGCATTTTATACTACGTGTAGTTCTTTTAGCACAAGCCAAGCTAAGGGGTGCTTTGAAACTAAGACCTGAGAATGCACTGAGTCAGATCACCCCTTGGTTTCTTTGGGGTCTGTGGCAGCTATGAAATATGCTTGAAATATGGTCAGCCCTGTGATTGCTCAAAATTAAAAACACAGGTAAACTGAGATGTTTTTTCTTCCTCCTAAGTGCTTGCTAAAAGGAGGAAACAAGAATACAAGTGATAGTCAGCTTCTGATTAATCTTGTTATGTCTAAAAACATGGGAAATATTTCCTATTTCTATCTTGACTGAGCTGTTGTTATAAAGAATCTAGTGTTTACCTTCAAATTAAAAATAAAATGGTGCATAAACAATAGCCTGCCAAAGAACAGCATGGTAAAGAATACATGCTGCATGTAATTTAAAAATAGGATAATGGAAAGAAGATAGCAATTTCAGATTTATTCCACCAAGAATAGTACTTCCACCAAAAACCACAGAGTACCGAACATGTAGAATGACACAGGTTCTCACTAGATTCATTTAATGAACACTGAAAAAATAATTTTCTGTATAACTCAACAAGTGCATTTTTCATAGTTCAGTTCAATTATAATGGAGAATATACTATTTCTTGCTGATACCATAGGTTGCGTAACTGATTGACTTAAAAATTCAGGCAGGGAAATGAAAAAAAAAAACATAAAAAGATAACTTGCCATTTCACAGCGGGGGAAAAACAACAGGGTCAATTTATTAAAATAATAGAAAAACAGTAATTGAAGAAAATAATGAATGTATAAATATCTTCCTATTTCAATATAATAAAACAAGCATAATAAATGGAATTAGACTCAGAACGAGAACAAATAACTTATAAGAAATATTAATATGGGAAGCAGTATTAATTGTAAGAAGGGCTTTGGAACATTAAGATTGCTAATGGAACTGGCTGCCTTCTTAGACGTGGATAGCATCTCTTCATTAGGCTTATTGTCCAGTACATTCTTGTTTTCCCACCTTATTACTGCACTTACAGCCCACTTCCAGGCTCAAGGACAATACCTATTAYAAGAAAATAAACGTCAAAGAAGGAGAGGTTCTCAAAGTGTTACATCTTGAATAAACTTAATGCAACGTCTATCAAACTTCTTTTCAAATCAGTATCATAGGCCATGTTTACACCGTATGTGTCCTTGAGATCAGAACTGCACCAATACCTTAGTTGTTTACATCGTGTGATACTTTCCTCACTTACAGATCCTTAGATTATTAATAGAGTATGTTGTTCAAATGAGAAGAAAAAGTGAAAAGCTCTGGAAAAAAAATTCCTCTGAGTCCATGTTAAACACTTTCTGAAGGTACTTCCCGGGATAAATAAATTAGTTCAGGACTGACAAGAAGGTGGTCAGGAGTAGTCAGCATGGATTTGCAAAGGGGAGGTCTTGCTTAACCAACCTGATAGCCTTCTACGATGGAAAGACCGGCTGGGTAGATGAGGGGAGAGCAGTGGATGTCTCCCTTGACTTCAGTACAGCTTTCGATGCCGTCTCCCATGACATCCTCATAGGCAAGCTGAATAAGTATGGGCTAGATGAGCAGACTGTGAGGTGGATTGAGAACTGGCTGAAGGCAGAGCTCAGAGGGTTGTGATCAGGGTCACTAAGGCTCCTTGGAGGCCAGAGGTGAATGCTTGGTTCAATACTGTTTAACATCTTCATTAACAACCTGGATGAAGGGACAGAGAGCACCATCAGCAAGTTTACTGATGATACAAAACTGGAAGCAGTGGCTGATACACCGGAGGGCTGTGCTGCCTTTCAGAGGGACCTCAACAGGCTGGAGAGATGGGCAGAGAGGAACCTCATGAAGTTCAGCAAAGGCAAGTGCAGGGTCCTGCACCTGGGGAGGAATAACCCCATGCACCAGGACAGGCTGGGGGCTGAGCTGCTGGAGAGCAGCTCTGCAGAGAAGGACCTGGGGGTCCTGCTGGACAACAAGTTGACCATGGGCCAGCAGTGTGTCCTCATAGCAAAGAAGCCCAGTGGTATCCTGGGCTGCATTAGGAAGAGCACTGTGATTCTGTTCACTTCTCTGAAGAGTCACCAATGTACCAACAAGGTTTAAGAGCTGGTGGTCTGGTCTGAATTAAAGGTCTGCTAGAAGCTGTTGAAAATTGGTGGTGAYGTGCCTCCTGTTATGGTCGCCAGCGCTGTCAGGAGCAAATTCTCTGGCACAACAGAGACTTCAACTCAAGCAAAGCCCTGGATGGAGACATGGCTCTCAGATCTCCAGTTAGAGGGMCTGCCAATGCCTCCCCCGGAGGCTGGGGAGAAGGAAATAGTGTCTTCCAAGAAGGACTTTTTCCGTAGCTTCCCAGGGGACTAAGGAAAGGTTGACTGGACTGTAGTTAGCCAGATCCTCCTTCTTTCCTTTCTTGAGCATAAGTGTTGGCTTTTGGACTTTTGCCTGTGTTTTCTCAGGAAAACCTAATCAACTTATCATCAGCTACAGTAGGTCAAGAATTCCTTTCTAGGAAAAAATAAGCAAGTTATAAACAAGGTAGAAAACTGTATTTCAGGGAAATATAATAATAGCATGGTAGGTCTAAAAAAAAAAAAAAAATCCAACTGGAATACCAGTCTTACTGTATTAGGATCGCAATGCACAGTATAAACATGTCCTGGTCTCCTAAAAGGAAAAGACAGAAATGAACAAAATACAGACGGTGCCCATTTCAAGGATGTTAGATGTCCTTTTGCTCCCCCAAGGAATCAATACATCAAGGGGGGCTAATCCATACCATTGGCATTAAACGGTTGTGCTGTCCAGCAGAGAGTTTCAAAATAGTCACCGTTCTGCGTGAATAGGACTTCAAAACTTGTACACACCTCACGATCTCCATTGGGAAAACCCCAAACATGTTTTCCAGTTATCAAAGCCGGTCAATCAGTCCCAGTCCTGCTATCCAGAGAAAGACAGTTCTGATTTTACCCCACTCGCTACAGGCTAACGCCCTGGCATGATGTATGGTTGTCATCAGGACATACACGTCCTTCACAGCTTTTTTTTTGGTATTGCTACTTCACAAGGGTGGCTAATCTATGCTTGCTATGGTTAAATCCCAAAGTAATTTCATGCTCCAAAATACAACTCCAGAAGTAAATAAGCATGGATGTTATGTRAATTATATTTTGGTTAAGTGAATAGAAAAAAGTAGTTAAGGAGAAGAGGATTAGTTAGGTCTTCAACCTTTTCATAAAAATTGATGTCATAAACATCAGAATAAGTGAATAATACAGCTTACAGTGATAGAACTTGTACACAAAAAAGTCAAGCACAGGGGAGGAATTTCCACCTCTGGAAATGGGGTGGGGGGGGGCGTAAAGCACACGGCATATTGTTTTTCAGGAACTTTTACAGATTAGGATATTTCTAGACATCAGTTTCTCCTTTCCTGATGGCTGTTTTCTGTTTAACAATGCCAAAGGACTACAAAGCACCCTGCCTCTTTGCGCTCTCAAGCAGTAACACCGCAGAAGACCTTCATCTGGAGAGAAATGCAGTAAGTTGGATTTTTACAGGGAAGGTGCCAGGCTAGCTGTGCAGGAGACTCTCCGTTCCCTCTGCGGGAGCCGCTTGGGGAGCAGGATCCCCAGGGGGTGGTTTCAGGGAACAGCTGCTGCATGTGTTTGGTCTTTTGCTTTGCTTGGAGCACAGACTATATGAATGTAACCCTCAAATGAGGTGCTCCGGTTTCATAAATCATTCATGCCTACAGGTGTTATTTGTTCTTTCTTTTTTGAAGAACGTTTTCTTGGTGGAGCAGCGATGGACAAGCGTTCCCTGAATCTGTTTCCCTGAGGTTCCCAGACAATTTGCTATCTGTCACCTGACACAGAGAATCTTAGCAAAGCAAGTCAAAGTTCTTGCATCTGCTCTCTTTGCGATCTTGCAAGCTGTCATGTGCTGGAGCAATGTTTTGCTTTGGGAGGGAGCTGGTTACACCTGGAAGCTGCTCTCTTTGGAGACAAGAGGAAACAGTTTTGGAAGATTCTTCCCAGAGCACTGGACAACTTAGTGGGGTCAAAGCAATGAAGAGAGGAGAGGGACTTCAGCTTTTGGGTGAAGGCTTTAGGTAAGGTGGAAGTCTCACGCTGTCCTAGATGCAGTCATGTTATTGATATTTGCAGTAGAAGGCTTTTCAGGTAAGAAGTGATGAGGCAGTTCATACTAAAAGGGTCCATCTCTGTTGCACAGGTTCCCTCTTACTTTGTCAGTGACAGGGGCCAGCTCTGACCGTTATGTGAAGTCTCATCGTTCTCGATCACCAGTTTATTATGGGGTAACTGGTTGGCTGCCACATTTCTAAATAATCTGTGTCCAGTCCTTTTTACAACCCTTTGAGACTGAATTTTAATCAGGTGGGAACGTGAGGTTCCTTAGCTTTTAGATTAGTATTTCAGCAGCTCAGACATTTAGTTTTTACTCTGTAATGGAACAAACAGGGAAATGTTACATTTTGTCTGAACGTCACTGGTCTCATCTTAAAATAGCGAAGTGGACAGTCCTAGCGAAGAAGCAAAGGCTTGAATTATGTCAGTATGAAGACTCACCAGTATTCCTAGACCTTTTTTATAATCGATGGTACTCTCTAGTATACTTAATAAAGGTCCTTCAGCTCACAGGTGATTAGGCCACTTCTATTAAAAATTGCTTATGTGCTTGTTTAGTGGTATCACTGCTGGGAATGCTTATCTTCTCCATGTTTTCAACACTGTCTTCCAGGCTTTCAGGTCAGAAGGGCTGGCTGAGGTCGCAGTCCTTTGCATGGTCCCAAGCTCGCAGGAGTTTACAAGATGCCAGGTGCACCGAGGAGATTAAGCCTCTGCTTCCCACGGTCCTTCTGAGCCRCTGAAAAGAAGTGAGGAAAGCAGAGCCATAGTTTCAGCAGTCTCCCTTTACCCTCCCAAGCTCCCCTGGAAAAAATAATCTATCAAAAAAAGGTCCTCAAAATACCTTTACATCCAATATACGGAGATGTTTTGCTGCTGCTGACACAGATATCTAAGTCTCTGTCATCTCTAATCTCATTCTGAAAGGAACCCTTTTAATTCTATTAACCTGTGCTTAGGGATTTTTTTTTCTTTTCTTTCTGTTAATGCATAGTTGACAAAGCTGCTGATTTCTGCCCCGTGTTTTAAGTATTGTGCTGAGGAAGAGAACTGATCACTGGACTGCCTGGAGTAGATCATTTTTAGAAATAATATTAGATGGGGAAAAACAATGCTGTGGTTTTTAATGGGATAATGGCAAAAGTCTCATTTAATTTCAGAAGACTGAGTCATGCTCTGACTTACATAATGTAGTGGAGTTTCTAAGGAGGGTGAAGAACAGGAGTCAGTTATGGTTACTGTCAGGGCTGGATAAAATAAAATATAATAAATTTTCAAGTCATCCAAATTGCTTTCAGTATCACATTGGTTGCAATGTGAAGCTATCAGGATGTTTACCAGATACAATATTTTCGCTTAAAGCACTTTTGATCAGTTGAATGGCTTAACTGAAGAAACGCTGTTAGTTTTTCAGCAACACAGAATGTGTGTTGAATCATTTTGCTGTAACTTTTGGAAAATAAACGGAAAAAAGTTTGCATTGCAATAAGGGAAAAGAGTGGGTGGGCTCCAATAAACGAGGAGCAGCCTCTGCTGGCTGCTTAAAATGCTCCATTTTGGTTCAGTTTGGTCAATTCTAAGGATGGACCTGCCTGAGGGAGTCATGGGGCCTCTGAGAGTCTCCCCCCAGGCTGCGAATCGCTATATTTAAGCGTACAAACCGCTATATTTAAGTGGAAGAGAGGAAGGAATCTGGCAGCTTCAAGTTTCAGGCTGCTCTATGAAGTTTCTGTGAAACCCTTATTGCATAAGTACGCGCACGATCCTGGGAGGCAACATCGGAAAACCCCTGTGTGCTGTTTGTACGGGGCACGAGTCAAGCTCCCAAGCACTTGGACACATTCCGGGTGGAAATGCAGAAATATATGTTGGATCGAAGAAGAACATTAAAATACAGTTCGTATTTGTTTCCTTAGGTGGTCAGTTATGGAAGAATCGTTTGGGAGGATTGCTTTTTTCAATTTAGAAGACATTATTCTGCTTATGTCCTCTGCCAGGCCTTTAACGGAACAGGAGAAACAGCAGGACATTGCTTCTCTTTTACACTTTCAATGTTGCCTAAGTGCAAGTGAGTGAGGTGACTCACTGGACCGTGTGGAAGGGGCTGGGGGGAGTCACCCAGGCTGCGAAGGAAGGCTCATCCACATCAAAACAACGTATGCCACCCCCAAATTCTCTGTACACAAATGGGATTTACTTTTCTGTTATTTGTTCTAATGCCTGCCCTCCCATACTCACCTTTCCGTTTGGACCGGCTCCATATAGCTGATATAATGCTAACAGAAYACTGAGACCTACAACCTCTAAAGCTGCTACAACCAGCTGCCTCGAGGAGAGACGGGTGGTGTTTTTATGCCTTTAATTTCTCCTGCCTGTTCTGCAATATTCAGATGCTGTCATGCACATGGATTTCACTGCTGCTTCTTTTCTAAGTCTTAATTATTTGGCTTTTTTGTACTTGCATGGCTTTAAGAAGCTGGTATGCCTCTTCATACAGTCCAGTTAAGATTTAGCCCCCTTTGCACCTTTTTTTTCCCCACTGTCTGAGCTCAAACGTCAGAGGAGAGCAATACACAGCTTTTTAAGGACTTCGGGTCGGAGTGTTTCTGACTTAGAGCTACTTAAGAAATTGCTGCTCTGACTATTTTTTTCCCTTTTTAATTTTGTATTTTATGATCAGCTAAAGCCCATTAGTCAAGGTCAGCATGGTTTTCATTAAGCTTAAACAGAGGATGTTCTTGGTCTGTGGATAGAGTGAGTGCTATTTTCTTTGACTTAGCTGCTCTGCATGCAGAAAGAGATGCCGATTTAACTCAGGAAAAACAGTCTTATGTCTTACAGCATTTCAGCGTTTGTTTGTTAGCTGTTAGTTTTTATGTTCTTATTTTTTACTTGGGTAGTCACTCTGCATTTTAAAAATATGTATTTATAAATAGCAGTAGCAGAAACATCTTGATTTGGCTTTTAGGAACTCATACATTTTCATAGTTCTTGCCGAAAATTGCCTTTCCGGCTGGAACGTGTGATGGTGCTGTGTGTGTGATGGCCAGAGGACAGTTGACGGAGCTATATTTCAGGAAAACTGACATTCGCTTTCTAAACAGAGTGGACAGKGAAAGGTAAAAAATACAGTGGAAAACAAACTCACAAATGAAATAAAGTGATAAATAACATTTTGCAATGTGAACCCGAGTACGGAATGACYGGGCAAACAAAAGCGTATGCCTTGGTTAGCTGTAACGCACCCTCTGCTCGGTAGAGGTTCCCTTCCAAAATGGACAGTTTCTTCCTCATTCCCTGCTAGGAGATTTCCCATTTCTGGATTTCCCCCAAAATAAATGCAACTTTTTGCTTTGTGTGGGAGTGAATTGAAGGCAAAACCAGGCCAGGTTTTCGACATTTCCTCATTTGCCTGGCAGGGCAATCGGAAGCTGAGAGCCACAGACCTAAAAGATGCTGGTTACCTCCTCGTCCAGCTGTCCTGAAAAGTGATAGCTGCAGAAAACCAAAAGCCAGGATGTAATTGCATTGGAAAATGCAACCGTATTAATAGCCTATGATATTAAACAATAATTTAAAGATGAAAGGTAAAATCTTCAGAATTAAATACTCCAATTAAGCTTAATTGGATGGGGAAAAAAAAGAGCAAATATATCCACACTCCTTGGAGAAGGCTGCCTTGCAAGCATCTCTTTTAATGTGACATATTCTTATAATTAATGTAATATAAAAAATGACATAACAGCTGGTGAGGGGCACAAGGCTTCAGTATGAGAGATGCAAGATACCACAATCTTTTCGTAGTATTTTAGTTCCGAAATTACAATGCAGGGTGGCTGCCTCAGCAAAAAAGCAATTTTTGGATTGAACCTTTCTTAGTATTTTGCTTATCCACCTGAAGCAGATTCTAACTGCGCAAAATGTGACATATGCATTTAAACTCCAAGCAGTACCCACCAAACTGGACTTGCAAAAACGCCTCGAGATATTTACATTACCATTACTGCAAACAAATGCGAAAAACTTCAGTTTCCAGCACTTTGCACAGAAGAGTGCTACAAAATTGAAATGAAAATAAAGGAGGTGATTTGCTCTGAATCCTATTAAAAGGGAAGTCTGTGAGTATAATAAATTTTTCACTTTCAAGAATAAACAGTACATGACATGGCTTTTATTTTATTTCTGGGAAAGAATTTAATAGCCTGAGTTATGTGGCAGCAGTTGCTAATACTTGTTTTAGTTATGTATCAGCTTTGGTTTAGTAATACACTTCGAGGTGGCCCTTCATATACACTTTGTGTAGGCAGCGATGCAATTCAAGTTTGATAGTGCAACAAGGAAATTAGCACACGGGGACTTTTGGTAGCACTTGATTTGCGGAAACTTGTAGCAGCCAGGAAGTGCGTGTTATTTTTATGACCAACAAAACGCAGGGTAAAGAACTTAAACATTTATTCTTATCTTACTATAACTTTAACCAAATAATTATTTCAAATATATCTTTACCTAGAAGCAGACACTGTTGGAATACTACTGGTGGCGTTTTGGCTACGTTGAAGCAGGCCTTGCAAATATGACGGCAGTTTTCCCCAAAGATGCCTTTATGGTTATATAATCGGACAACAACTCAAAGTGCATCAGCTATTTTTCTTGGACTCCAGTTCTGCGAAAAGCCCTACACGTATTGTAGGGAGGGGTTCCAGAGCCACGACAAAATTCTGCCTCGGAGACCGGGTTACGGGATCCGAGCTAAGAAAGCTGGCACATATGTGCCTTGTGGTTGCTTCTCCTGAGCTATCGTCCTTCAGGTTCACTGAAATCCCACGACCGATTGATTTAACCACTGCTCTCAAGATAGGTGCGGGAAACATTACATACACGTCACTATCCCCAAATTTTTAATTGTAGGGATAAGACTGTTCATAACTGTTCAAAGGAAAGCCTTCCTTTGCAAATTTTTATTTTTTTTCTCCTCTAATAACAGGCTTGAAGGACAGAGTCAGCCTGAAGCGTACATTATACTCAGCGAAATGCAGCTTCGTTGGAGGAAGCGTTAGGTGGGACCAGTATCAGCTAAAACTTGCTGAAGRCTCCTGCTCACTGAGCCGGACCAAACGGGCTTTCATGAGGAAGAGCCACATGGCAGAGTGAGGTCATTTGTATAGAATAAATGTAAATATAATATATATTTATATGTATACACACACACACACACACACAAACATATAAAGTGAATATGTCCAAACAACATTTCTGTTTATACATATATAGATACAGATTTATATATGAATTGTTATAAGTATATATTTCTAAAAGTGTATGCATAAAAAGCCTGTTTAACAAGAGGTAACAAAATTCATGATTTAAGCTTGAATATGTCTAGAAAGAAAATTAAAGAAAAAGAAGGGAGAGGCTCGGGCCCGGCACTGGGCGAGCGTGGGCCGGGCTGAGCTGGCGAGGGGGTGGCAGCGTGCCAGACAGCTCGAGCGCCTCTGCAGTGCGCGGGCCGGCGCTGGGAGCCCCAGCGAGAGGCCCCCGGGCCACCGCGTGGCGCCGCCAGCAGCCCCCGGGCTTGGCACCGTGCTGCCGGGACAGGCTGCGTGGCCCGCTGGAGGGGAAAGCCATCCGTCAACGTCTTCTGGCGGTGTCGGTGAGGTGTTTGAGAAGCTATTTGTGCGCTTAGCCATTTCGGTTGGCTGCTCTGGCTTGACCCGGTGAAGCCATTTAAAGAGAGGGGCGAGTTCATGGATTTTTAGTGAGATTGCTCATGGATCAGAGCGTCATGAGATCTATCAGTTCTGGCAGCCTTCAAGGTTTTTAACATTCAAAATCTGTTCCTACCCTTTTGAAAATATGACCTCTATATACAGTGAATCTCAATATGTGTCTCTTCTACTTAGCTGAAAAAGGGTGATAATTGCACTCCCTTTTGCTTCAATTGGAGTCCATTTATATTTTCAGCTCCACCGGGAGAGTGTGGTCTCTTACACCACGCGTTCATGTGTTTCATTTGACGTGGTGGAGCCTCATCTCAGTGAGGATCTTCTGGCCACTACAGTAGTAAACGTAACCTGTTTTTGCACTGACGATATTCCCAGTCRCATTAGCCGCATTCTTTTCATGCCACAGTACACGAGAGATTATTTTAACAATTATGTACGCACCGAAGTCAGACCTCCTTCGTATCAGCCGGCTATTAAATACCTAGTTAATGAACATCTTTCAGTTCATCAAGACTTTGACCAATCTTTCTGAAAATTGTCTAGAAATAAATTAGTAAAATATCAATTTGTAATAACATGGTTTTGCAAGAATCACACTACTTTGGTTGTTACACCCTGATATGCTACAATGTGAAAGGGGTCTGTTTGCTATCTAGCTGCATTTATTTTACTCTCAGAGATTTTAGCTCAGAATAAAGGAGAAGGTTTTTATTCCAAGCCTTCCAAGAAAGCAGAGTCACTTTATGGCTGAAGTGCTGAATGTAACAAGGGTAGTCTTTCTAGTTCCTCTTTAGAAGCTCCTCCTTCTGCTGTTATTTTTTAGCAAAACGTAGCTAAAAAGAGGAATGTGCCAATCAAACTTCAGGGCAACTTAATATCCATCTCATAACTCTTATCTCCCTAGCCACAGTGTGGGATATCTAGACCCTCGAATGGTCACTTTTAGCACGTTCGTGCCTCATCCCTGCTTGGTGGCCAAGCACAGTCCATGGACTGGGATGGTATTTCCTAAGATGTGTTTGAGCCCTCCAGTGGGCTACGCTCCTTAGGGCAACAGGCAGAACAGGTGACCATGGTGGCAGATTGGAAGATACTGCAAAAATACTACCTTTAAAGAAAAAAAAAAAGAAGAATGAAGAAAGAAGAATGCAGAATGCAGAAAGAGAGACCTCTGCTCTCTGTGCCCTACCTTGCGTTGCCTCCGTCCGTGCCACCGGAGCGGAGGAGGAGGTGAAGGGCAGCAGCAAGGGGCCGAAGGCTGCCCGCACTCCCCCCGTGCCTGCCCGTGCCTGTTAAGGGTTGTGCGTACGGTTATTTATATGCAACGCCAGTGTCACTTCCCTTTCCAGCACGGGCCCTTTGCTTTCTGCGCACGCAGGGCATCAAAGCCTCTTGCGAGCCGCGGCTTTCTTCCTATTTCTATGGTAAGCTGTGTGAGCAAGGGCTGTTCTCGGAGCTCCGCGGTGCCGGTTTTGCTGATGTCTTTCCCGCTCTCTGAAAAAGCACCTTTCTAAATTCCTAATAACAAACTGCTTTGCCACGGARGTAATTGTCAAACTGTAACAAACTGACTGTACATGCATCCTCCAGAGGCCTGGGCAGCTGCAATTTGCTGCTGCTTTAGAGCTACTTTGTCAATGCGCCAAGCACCTTCCGAGCTTTGCCGACGCTGAAGCGCTTTTTCTACATATGTGGCAGCGCTGTAACGGAATTGCAAAACCTGCACTTTTTTTTTTTTCTGACTAGGGACTCTTCAATTCATCCCATCCTAATCTCGTTAATAAAACGGACTGTGCTTTTTGTTTGTTTCCTGTAAAAACCCTAAATTCAACAGTTCAGGAGGTAATAATACATTTCAGAAGCTACAGTCAATTGTATATAAATTTAGCGTTTGTGCTATTTTACACGTTCCTTTTATTTGTTGGGTTATTTCCCATAAATATTGTTTTTAAAATGATTCACTATAATCAGTGAAAGTAAGAAAAGATTTTTTTTTCCGCTTTGAAAGCTAGAAAAACCTTCATCTCGCCCCTGTGTCTGTACTATGGAAGGAAACGAAGGTCTGCTCTGTCTGCAAATCTCAGCTAGCCCCTAAATCTCAATTTCCAGCCAGGTATGGGGACTCCTAGGAGAGTGGGGACCTGCGGTACACATGCATCTTGGCCAAAGCTAGCTCGTCCCCGTCCTGACAAGTTGCACTGTTTCCTATCCACTTTTCTGCTTCACATTATTTTATTTTCGCATTGGCTTCAGTCAAGCTTTCGGATCGTGGCAGGAAAGAAAGGATGCATCAGCTGCTTTGCTTGGGTTATCTTCACCTTACCGCGGCTGCCTGCTTGCCTGACTTTGGTCTCTCCTCCCCACTGTCAGAGTTTTATGACCTTATTTTAAGTTCCGTCTGACCGTATTTACATCACCAGCTGTTGACTCGATGTCCAACCGCAATTTTCTTGATGTCCAGATACTTTCTTACACGCCTTTTCCAAGCTCTCCTACTGTAGTTTCTTCAACTAAAAAAGGAAATCTTGAATTTAGCCTGCCAGCTTTGTTGAGTTTGTGTAATAGTAATGTCATGTTTTGCTTATCTTTGTGCCTGTTTGAGAGTTTGAAGACTTGTATGTTTTAAGTTTGGGCCTGAATAGTTTAGATTTTTCAGATTTGCACTTTCAGCTTTGTGATATCCAGTTAACTTACTACCTTTCCTCTTTAAGTTGACAAATGAAAAAATCTAATTAAAAATAATAAAAGATATTAAAAATTCAAGCACTGAATTGTTTTCTGTAAGTTCGATCTGACTGGAAAAAAGTGTCCAGGTAAAGTACAGGTAAAAGAGAGAGCGCCTGTATGTTACTGAATACTTTTCCTCTTACAGTTACTTTCCTTCTGATTCAAAGACTAAGGGATAAGCTGGGGAATGACAGATGGGCACCCGGTGCACTTCCAAGCCCAGTTCCAGGAATTAAAGGAATCAAAGTAAGATTTAGGGAAGTCTGGGGATCTTTTTTTCCTTCCAGCTTGGATTTCAGAACAATGAAATTTGGACACTCTTATTTTTATTTTTAAAAGAAAYGAGACTTTCACATAATAATATAACTTCAGCATTTGGTGACTTAAGAAAAAAACACCAAATCTGAAAACTGGTGATGAAAGTAATGAGACTTCATAGAGGGAGCAGGCTTAATCAAGGTAGCAGAACTGGAGTAATGCATCGCAGTTCTAGTTTCCCATTGCAATGGCTGTTTTAGCTAAATCTTTCCGCTGCTGTAGCCCAGAGCGCATCTGCGTAACCTCAGGAACCAAAGCGTGCGTATCCCTAGGCTAATGGGTAACAGCCGGTCAAGACACTGGGATGTGAATAAGCACCATATGATATTTCGCTAAGAATATTTAGCGAATACTCGTATTTCTTTTTAGCACGAGGTGTACTAGCTCTGCTCTGATTGGCCTCTGTGCCAACAGGTTTCAAACTCAGTGCCACACGTAGCTGAAGCAGAGGCCTGTGACACCTATAAATTGGAAACGTATCAATCATGATATAGTTAATATTATTTTGCCTTGAACCCAAATATAAGCATACTAAAAGAGTATACAAGTATTTTGTTATGGCATAGACAGACACAGCATATAAGCATTTTATAAGGTTACGTGAGCAATGCGACCACGGAAGTGGCAAAGGTGCGTGTAGCTGCACATAGGAGGCACCCAAGTAGCAAGCAGTTGCAAGGTAGGCAACAAGATAAGCACGAGGGACTGCAAATGGGCAGCACATCCTTCCCTGTACGCAAGGAGGATGGCTGGCAAAGCAAAAACAAAATCAGTCGTATCAGGAGCAGCTGAGATCCCCCTTTTGGGAGGGGGACAAGTAGCATAAAAATATCAGCCCCAAGAAAGGAAAGATGGAGAAGAAGGAAAGAAGGCCGCTTCCCTTCTGGCTTCTCTCACCGGAGTTCTCAAGCCTGGTCACCCCTGACTCAACCCTCATCCACGCTGGGAGCTCTTCTCCTCCTTGAACCCCTTCACTGAGCGCGGGGGGCCGGGAGACCTTGTTGGTGCTGACCGAAGGCAAGGGTGGCGTTGAATACCTCTGCCTTACCTATGTCAACCGTCACCAAATCACCTCATGCTGGAGCTAACGCTACTGTCGTAATGCAGTCGTGTTACCATCGTAATGCAGGGCTCTGAAATTCCTGCTCTGTTTTGAGAATGGAATAGAAGCAGACCGACAGTATGAACGTGGCAAAGGCGCACTACAAAACCTATACATACATCAAAATACTGGTTTTGTTGCCACTTGAGTGTCCCAGAAAGTTTGCAGAGGCAGTGTCCTCCTGAGAGATGCAGGGGCTGTAGAGTCACAAGTGCAGGAGCAGAGTCTGGGSATCGGTTTCGCTGTTACACAACACAGATATTTTAATGACGTTATGCTTTACACTTGAGCTAATCCTGCAAATTCCCACTCCAGAACAGAGTCCGCTCGCCTCTTCCTCGTTCTCTTGGCTGTGACTTCCCTCTCTGACCTTTGCTTGGAGCTGATTCAATTTGCTAACCCAATCATTCAGTTTTGCCAGGTCAGTTTTTTTTCTTTTCTTTTTTACCTGTACAGCAACTTGTACTGATTCTGCAGAGGATCTGATGATTGCTGACATAGTGGAGAAAGTGAGAGAAGGGAAGAAAATGCCCCCGCTCAGTAGTACTGAGTTGTTAGATCAGCAAAGCTGGTGGGCAACTTTGCCCTTAGCATCCCAAGTTGTGTCTGTAGGTTGTCTGCATTCAAACAGAGCATTCCAGCATGCAGCAAAACAATTTTAAGTGATTAGTGTTTTCCACAGCTATTTGTAAATACCATTAGTTCAGCCATGTTGCCTGTTCTTCAACTACTTGTTAGTGGGCTGTTTTGGATGAAAAGCCATGTGAGGTTGCTAAGTGACAGGTCAGGATTTTGCAGCAGGCAGATGAACGTAGTAGCTATGATCTAAAAATGCTCATTGCATTTTAAAAGCTGCTGCATCATTTATTAAAATAAATAAATGAAGCCTACAGACTTCATGCTGCATTAGGCAATATCTTTCTGCACCAGAGATAATGCTACTGTATTTTTTGCAGCAATCATTCTGGACCTTTTCACTAGTTGCTTTTTATTCCCTCTCCTTACCTTAACTGCGGGAGTTGATATTTCTCAGTGTCATCACCCTCCATTATAAGCAAGTCCAGGTCGTCCACTTGAACCCTTACTGTAGGAGGGTCTTTCCAACACGGATCTTAAGTCTGGGCCTTGTCTTTTAAGAGTCTTCCACACAAAAGATTTGATTTAATGTGGTGTGTGTATGCAATCCCCACACAGTTAACAACCTCCTTTTTCTTTTTCAGGAAAAAAAATAGCCAAAGCATTATCTTTCATTCTGGGGTAAGAGTAAAAATCCACTTAACTGAGTGTCCTCAGCTGATACTTGGGAAATTCAGATTTAAATTTGTGCTCCTCTGAATTTTGTGTGACTTTGGCACATCACTTAAGGCACAAAACCATGTATTTTCCATCTGTAAAATCTGCAGTGTTTCCTTACTGACAGCAGGCATAAAGATGAACAGTGAAATGCTCAGAAATTTGTTGGTCCCCACCTTCCGCCATTCCCAGTTGGAGTTGGTACCAGTGCATGTAAGGCTGAGTAAAGCTCTGCCTAGTCTCTACCCACCTGGGCAGGATGAGCTGCTTTCACTTTCTTGCTGCTACAAAAATGTGAATCTATAAGAAAAACTGTTTCTTATGGATTCACTTTTTGGTAAGATACCCTTATTTTCCACTACAGTTGTCCAAGTGCTGTGAGCTTTCCGTGCTACTACAGCAAACGCTACGAAACAAATTTTGAGTGCGCATTGTAGAAAGACTTTAGAAACAAAGACTTAAAATTTGTCTACTGAATCCATACTGAGGCATTTGAAAATATGAGCCAGAATTACTAGTACAGCATTACTCTGTGCTTGCTTTGAAGTAGTTTATATAACACAAAATATTTTTCCCCTGGATGGGATACCTGGGAGGAACCACTAAATGACAGAAACTTGTGGCTGGATTCAGCAGCAAAGATTACTGGTTGGCTGCAGAGTTTAAGCCCAGCGAGACTAGCTGCACTGCTTTGGTAACTGAGACAGAAGTTTGCTCCCAGAGGTGGTTAAATAACAAATTGCACTGAACTAATTAGAAGCTTCTGCCATCTAGTGACAGGACTCGTTATCTAAAGATTTTGTGCATCCCTTCAGCTGGGGCTTGAGGCCATCCTTGTAGACTATAACCAGCAGCTCAGTCCGCCGAGCTAAGAGCAACCTGTCCCATCAGCAGACAGCATTAACTTTTCCTAGCTGGAAACCATTTAGTGCCTGTCCGGTATTTATCTGCCATGATTGCAGGCAGAAATTCAAATTCAGAATATTTACTTTTTTTTTTTTTTTAATAATAATCAGCATCTGGAAAATAACCATCTCTCTATTGCATCTTTAGCCTTAACCTGTCTTGCTATTTGTTTTAAAATGTCTGTTTTTCTGGGACAGCTCCTGACAGACAGGTACCAATACGATACTAATAATGTAACACTATGGCTATAGCATGTTATTCTTTCCCTCATGATATGTTCAAATAAGAGATTAGGTGACAGGCAGTTTGGGATGATCACCCATTCTCCATTTACAGCATTTTTTCCCAGTGATGATTTCTCTGGCACACTGAGCTATGTTGTTTGAAAGCTGGATATTTTTTTTAATAATTTTCCATCTCTGATTTTAATATTTTCTTTTGCCAGTTTGGGGCTTAAGAATCAATCATGCCAGCATCAGAATTGTTTCTTGGATGACAGGTTGGGATATGAAGCAACTAATTCCCTCCTCGGAGATATATTCTTGTTTTGCAAGAAATCTTGTTTTGCAGCCTCTACGAAAGGGAGACTTTGATTCATGCTTTGTGTTAAATCAAAAAAAAGACAAACACAAAACCTAAGAGACTACACAAATATTTTATGGTTTGTAGAATAACACTAGTAGGAGAAAGTACTTCTGTTTCTATAGTATTTTTAAATAATTCCCATATTTATCATTATTATAATAGTTTCTCGATGACTTTATCTTGATTTCCTAAATGCATTTGGTTGCTAGAAATACTCACGGACACCACATTGCAAAAAGTTTCGCTGACAGTTTACACTGGATAAACCATTGGCACATACAGAGGAACAGCGTCTCTTTTAAACCGACCTCGTGTGGATTTGCCCAGCCGCAGTGATGGTGGCGGGTGATTCCGCTCACTGTCCCTAAAGCAATACGTGGAGATACAGCAGCTCGGCTTTTTCTTCCTTGAGCTTCTTTGCCGCCTACCCCCAAACCGGCTTCGACGAGTAACTGTCCTTAAAATGGCTGGCTGATATTCTCAAGATGGGGACGAATGTACAAGGTTAAAATCCAAGGTGTATTTCCCATGCACATGCAAGAGGTACTGCTCAGAAAGGCGTATTTGCAAACAGCCGTGGGCGGCTTGTTTCCTCTAAGCTAAAACATTTTGTATTTCAAAAAACTTGGCTCTTTATCTCAAATTCAGGCCTAATTTGGGATGGTGAAACAATAAAGCAACATTTTTCATTAAAACGGTATAACCACCTAATTGAATGTGATTGAGTAACCATCAGGTTCAGGCAGTACATCCTACTTTGTACCATATTGCTTTATTCACAACCTCTCCAAAAGCAGTAATGCATCTGCCAATACTAGGTAGGACTACGTAAATTGTGAGGAATGGTACCTTTTTAAAAGCTTCATTTTGGAACTGTGGAAACCACAGAAAAAGCCAGAAATGTGTTACACAAGCTTCAAATTGAAAAGTGATACTGAAATTGTGAAAGTCTGCAACTTTTATGCCAGAGGAAAGCCAAGCAAGGGACTCAGGTCAGTACTGCAGGAGGAACTCGCTTTCACAGTGAAGCAGGCAGAGATCTGTTCATGTTCGGAGGGGAAAACAAAACAAGACAAAACAAAAACCCGGTGTCAAAGTAACACTGTTATTCCAGTTACTTTTGCAGGATGGATTTCCAAGAAGAAAACACAGCTAAACCTCTGATTGTCTACATTATATCCATTTTGATACACCTTTGGCATACAAATGCGTGGCAGTGGGCTGTAGTGGCTGTTGCACTGGAATTTAAGCAGTTTGCTGTTACGAACATGTAATTGTTAGGGCTTTGTTCCTGCTGATCCAACATGCTGCTTGCAAACTGGCAAAAGAATAAAGCACCCTGAAAAGGAGTAGGCAGCACATCTGTATTTAGCCTGTTAAATTTAAAAAGGGTGCCAAAATGAGGCAAGCATTTTAACCTCAGTCTTTTGCTGAATGGAAAGTCAAAAGAAAGCATCCGGAATCAGAAGTAGATGCTAATTTCTGGAGAATTATGCACGTATTATTATTGTTGGATTTTCCAAGAGCTGACCCTGCTCTTTGAAAGCTTACATTGTGACTATTCAAAACACGAAACAGTTTGCAAACAGCAGTGGCTCTACAACAGATAGTTTAATGGCACCGTTAAGGTTGTTATTGCAGAAAATGAATACTAAGAAGGAATAAAAAATACCTCTTGTCTGGGTCCTGGAGGTGATGAAATCGCAGCTTCCATGGGCAAAATAACAGGAGGCAGTCACAACATATTGCAACTGCTGAGCCTTGGAACAGGATCTTCTGGCCTGCTCCACAGCTGTTTATCAATCGTAGTGCTGCTGTCTCCGTACGGTTGCAAGTTCACACCATAAAATTCAGCATCTGAGAAAAAGACTAATGAATTTTAGGGTGTATGGCTAATATCTATCATGCAGCACTAAAATAGCATCAGTAGCGTGCCTTGTGTCATACTCTGTAACACTGAACAGTATATTGTCTACATACAGCTTGCAAATGGACTGTCAGGCTACTCACCCTTTACTTGTTTAAAAGAGTTATATTTTTACATACTTGCACTACTATAAGCAAGAATTCACATTGCTCATAATAATCAAAAAATAATATTTCTGTGGTATTTTTAGGTTCCTCCTCCAGTATTGGATATTCACTTGATTGCATGTACTTGCATGTACCCAGGTCCCGCAAGACTGTTCTCAGTGCATGTGTATGTGTGTGATTCCCACCAACCCCTTTCTCAAAGATCAAGTTGTTGTTTTTCTTCCCCTGGAATATTAGATTTCAAATCTGTTCAGAATTATACTATCAAAAATATATGAATCTGTTGGTGTACAGAGCTATTTGCTCAGTCTGCTCAGCCTCTCTCAGGAATGGTCTTTCTTACCTTTTGTTAGCTCTTAGAAAGACAACTGTGGAAAATAAAGTGCTGAATATAGCTCTATAATCATGGTTAAAAGATCATGGTTATTCTTCAAATCAACAGAGAAATGTTTAATAAGTACAGGTCACCTGTGCAGCGAGACAGATTTTTTTTTTAACAATTCTAATTAGTAAGCTGTCATCTTTTTTCAACCATAAATTGTCCAGTATTCTTTAGCTGGGCTGCTAAAAAAGTGTCCTTTTTAATACTGAAAATGAATGCTACTTAATAGCATAATCACCCAACCTTCTAACAACAACAGAATATTATAAATATGAAATCAGAAGTGTTCCAAATATCAGTTTATTCTTGCAGCACTGATCAGAGAAGATTGTATTAAAAATTAACCAAAGAGAGAAATGCCTGCAAGCTTAAATGAAAAATAGAAATGGAACCTTAAACTCCAAAAATAAAAAATAAAATAAAAAAATAAAAATCCATGCACGCACACATGCACTTGATAAGTTTTCCAAGTTCTTTTGTAGTGTGTGTATCTACTGCCTTGCACAGACCTTTGCCTGTAAGGCACAGTATCATAGGGGAGGTTTGAAAGTGGGGACACAGGATGGTCTGCAGAGGAGCACAGGGATGAGGTGATAAAAGATGGGGCACAGGCTGGCACAGGAGACCTCGGGGCTATAAGCAACTCACCCAAAGGTCAGATAAAAAAATGCAAAATGGGCAAGAACTTAACGGTAAAAAAAGTGGCCAGAGAACCCACATATTCAATATACCTAAAGCACTCCCTATATGGTAAATTTGGATGCAATGCGGAGCCGATGAAAGAGAGAGTAAGGCATAGCGCATGTTAGCAAATGTGCAAGAATGACCCCAAGTGGATCCTAGAGTGAGGAAGAAGCAGCATCAGTATCAGAGTCCTCCTAGCGAAGGATGCTGACAACTTGCCACACTCTCCCCTCTCCCAGTCTAAAGTCATCAAGCTTTGGACCCAGAGGTGCAGAGGAGCATGACATCAGGGAAAAGGGGTAGATGCTAGCAAGTATGTGTTCAACAATTTTAACTGTACTATTATTGCTAGGACTTTTTCTGTAATAGTATTCTCTTTTCTTCTTTTGCTGTAATAATTGGATCTGGACTAATACTAATTCTTTGATTACGCTGTTAAGATTTCAGTTGTACTAGTAATAAATTCTTGGGTTTACATATCAGGTGTGTTCCCTTTTTGCCTGCAACAAGATTTTGAGTGCAACACATCTGTTCCCTAGCTGCAGGCCTTCTACAGCTTCAGGAACACTATGAAAAATCTATAGCAAGCAGTATTAGAGGTAGATACTTCATCAACCTGGCTACACGTTACACAGCCTTTACTTTTTTTCTTTCACAGCAAAAAAATTCTTACTCTTTAACTTAGAATTTGACCCATGTTGAATTCCTCAGTGTAATAGGAAAATGAAGCAGTGAATGAGGAGCTGGTGCTGCAAGGACTAAAATTTTTAGCATTTGTTTCTACCATAGCAGATGTGCTCTCCTCACGGGTATATTATGAAGACAATTTCCATGTTCCAAAAATCTTAGAGTCTTAAATGACATGGATGATGGTGATACTATGAGAGGTTGGAGAGCTGAAAAAAGTGTTAGCAAGCAATGCAGAGGGAAATGCAGTTATAGGCAAAACTTCCCTTTACAAAGGTGGATATGGACATACATGCATATAGAAGTACAGATTGATACAGAAATATATACACATAATTTAGTTGTATGGATTAATATTATAGAAGAAGAGGTTGAGAATCAGTCAACCCAAACCAACTGGCATCCCAAAGTGTTTAATTATCATTGTGCTTGGTTTCAGATAAGAGCCAGAAATAAGCCTGTTCAGATATTTGTATAATGTATTCTTTTACTATGCAGATTGATATAAAACGTATAGTCATACAGTAACTACAAAAGAAAGGAGGGGGAGAGTTTTAGATGTCATTGAAGTAAAGAGCTGTTTACTAGCCAGTATAAAACAGTCACTAGCAGCAGAAATCATGGACATCCTTTTTGGTGAAAGCTGGTGACAGCAAATTCACCCTGGCATTTGCCAAGACGCTGCAATTCGGGGATCACAGGGGAAATCTCATAGTTAGAAACCTTCTTCAGGCAGGAGAGCAGAATTTGAGTCTGCAAAGTTGCTAAGAGAGGAAACCATTTGAGAGTAGCATTGCTAAATGGGTGTTTAGCATTACAGGTTTGTGGGATTTTTCATTAAAATATCAAGTCTAGTCATATCACCCCTATTTTTACTCCAGGGGGCCTTTACTCTGTGAGTTGCTCTGTTAAAAGTACAGAGAAATATTCTTCATCCAGATTATGATGGGAGGAATCAAGCTAATGGTAAATACCCTACAAAGCATAATAAAATGAGTTGAGGTGAGATGGATACTGCAGCAGATAGATAAATTAAGTTTGGAGGTAAAAAGCTGATGCAACATCTTCTGTGTCCCCCAAACTACCTTGCTAATACTCATGGGCAAAGCTATTTCAGATTCAGTTTTGGAGAAGAACAGTTTAGTATGATATATATTATTTTTAGCTGCTGTTTTCTTTTTCATACTGACTCTTTGATACGAGATCTTAGATACTGGCAGTGTTGTAAAATTTGATGTCTCTGAAATATGTGCTATCGATATATTATTGGCTTGAGGGAGAAGAACAAAGGGAGAAAGAAGGATAAAAAGGAAATTTCATTTCTTGGAAATAAACTTTATAAAGCCTTTCACAATGAGAAAATTAGAAAGGCTCTAAAATATTTTTATAAAGCTTGATGGATTTTTATTTTGTTTGCTTGRGTTTGCTACTTGATATGTGTACAAAATCGCTGTTTACAGTGAAAATCGCACTGCTGTATTTCCTTGTTTCAAACACAATTTAATCTGGAAAATAACAACGAAGGATAAGTCATTTAGGAGAAGTGACAGCAGAGATAGCTGTGACCCACAGAACTACAAATGTTTTCGGTTAGATTGCTTACCAGAGAAATTTATCTCAACTATATTTTATCTAAACTATAATAATACTAAACAGTCATCATTAATCTAACTATGCAGATGCGCAGAAGATCTAGACTTCCTTCACCTGCAGCAAACAAACATATTTACTAATTACACTGCATTCAAGCTACATATTCTGTCAATAAGAAATTGGGAAAATTGATAGGACTGTATTTTGAAACCAAAGAAAAATATTTTTTTTAATGAGGAGACCAACTTTATTGTAAGTTTGGCCCACTGGGGATCCATAATACGAAGATTTAGAATAATAGGTCCAAATAATGCAAATAAGCGTGTGTCTAAACTAAATCATCAAAAAAATCAACTGGAAATTTGGGGAATATTTGGATGAGGGTATCACTTTTAAAAAATATATGCAATCTGTATTTAACTAATCCTTAAGTGATCCTTACAGTTGTCTCTGTCATATGGTAATCAAGGCGGGAAAAAGGATGGATAATGTCCTACTTCTTCCTTTGTTTCCATGGCTGCCGACTTTGATATCCATTTAGTATTCAGTAAATATTCAGAAAGAAAATTGACTGGGATGAAGAGATAATGTTACGTTCATAAGTGCTTAGCGGGCTTTGAATTGGCAATCCACGGTAGCATTTCTCAGACACTTTTAACACAGCCACCTCCATAATATCTTTACATTACAGGCTATTAAAAGGCCAGGCTATTAACAATAATATAATTCAGGCATCTAATTGTGGCAGTATGTGCACAAGATGCATTTCTTGGTTTTGGGGAAAATGATAATGGGGATCTGTCAGTTAAGCAGGGGTCCAAGGGACTCTTTAGGCTGCCAGATATAGAATAAGAATATATGTCTGTGGGGAAAAAGGATCACATAAGGGGATAGGGATGGGAGGAAAAAGGGAGACTACCCTGAAATGCAGAAGCAATGATATGTAAGTACAGACTGTGACAAGTGGTTGAAAATAAGCTTCAAGCGCAGGATTTAGCTAAGAGAGAGTTCAGTTCTGGAAGACTATGTGGGATAATAGCAAAAGTAAGACCGAGATGTTAATCCTACATACACTGATCAGTACATACACTGTATTCCTAGCCCTGGTGTTTATAGTTCAGGCAGGGAGTTGAAAAATGGTCCAAAAAGAGTGCTTATGGAATACGTGCCTTATAGTAAAACACCTAAGTCTAATTTATTCAAGATAAAACTAACAGGTGAGTTGATTAATCTACAGAACCCTGCATAAGAAAAATAATAGACAGAAAAATCTCTTAGCAGAAGTATAATGACCAAAGTCTAGAAKATTAAACCAGGCAAAATATCTAGAAAAAGCCATGAGGGACAGTATACTTATTGATGTAACGGATTCTCCAGCTGGCGAATTTCTTAGAATCAAGAGAGGGTAGAAAGGACCCCAGAAAAGAGCATCTAATGTGGAAAGAGTCTGCACCTCAAAGTTAATGAAGGAATTATATGGTGGAATTTCAAGTTCTGTAATGTGCTTTAGGAGAGATTATAGGTCAAGTTTCAAAGATTATTTGGGCGCCTAACGATTGTACCTAACAGGTATGTGAACCTACTTAGTCAGAACCTCAGGTGACAGCATGAACATAAAGATGAGTTACTCTTTGCATTTCTGGACTTACTATCTATGACATTCCTGGCTTGTGGACTGAGACCTGCAAAACTACCAGTAGCACGTCAGAGACGCATGGGAAATATATGTCGTTGTTACTTCAACACTGTGGTATTAACATGCAAATTAGGCTTGCTCAGTCCTGCCTGTTTTCCAGATTTTCAAATCTGTTTTAATTATATAAACCCAGATCATAATGGATGCTTTGCTAATGCTATGGATTGGTTAAATCATATTTTTAAAGGCAGTTTAATTTAGTACAAGCCAAACTTAAGTTTAAAAAAGATAGAGACCCTGAATAAACCTGCTTTAATGTTTTAGTGTCTGCTGCCTTGAGACACATTTCATTAGCAGTCACTTCATGCCGCACTTGAAACATCAGCCATACAAAGTAGCTGAACAATTCTGTAACCTAGAATACAGGTTTTTTTATAGTTCTTTATAAAGTATTCTTAGAATGTTTAGTAAGAACTAGCCATGTGTACTAAGAATATTTGAAAGAATAAATTTGATATTCCTATTTTTTAACTAAACATCCTAAATTTTTCCTGGACCAAATTTGAATAGAAATTGCCCCCACTTTGAAGAATAGCTATGTCATTAACCTGTAATCAGCCACTGACATACTCATTTGTTCAAGACCAGATGTTGGTTGGGTAATTTTCATGAAATTAAGAAATCAAACTTATAACCATATGCACTCTTTAATTTGGTGCAGAGGGGAATTAGTAATAAACCCAGAGTGTAGTACTTAATAAAGAGATGACATTCACATCACCTGAACCTTTTCCACAAATGAAACTGATGTATAAATAGAAATTTCATAAATAAAAATACTTTAATATGCTCTTTCAAATAACTTTATAATTTCTTAGACTGAGACAGCTGATCCTGCTTCCTTCCTCTTTTTCCTAGGACTGTATTTTAAAGAAAAACATTATACAGTAGATGCAAGAAAGGAAAAATTAATCAATGTTGCCCTCTTAGTGTAATTGAACCAAGTATTTATTCTCAAGTAGCTGTTTTGCTTCTGCTAGGTTTTATTGTTCTGAGCTGTAAAGATAACAGAGTTGCCATTTTAGAAATGCAATAGTTGTGACAATTTTGCAGTTGAAACTCCAGTATTTTCTATCAAATAGTTGATTCTATTATGTTTTTGTTGATTTTTCTTTGGCCTTATATGGTAAATGTCTTTAAAAACCTGGCAGACTTTTTCTGATTCTTACATACATGAAGATGATATTCATGTTAGTGGCCTCCATTTAAATAGCAGCTGCTGTACCTTCTTGCAAAGTGGATCTGAATCAGTTCCTCCATCCCTAGAGTGGAACACAACAGCCCTTAAACATCTCAGTAAAAATAGAACCAGAGTTTAAGACAGGAAGTTATTAATCATGTGCTGCAGAGAGAATTTCAGAAAGCAAATTTGTAATTGCTCAAGTTGGGATTTAGCCAGGACACAAGGTTAATAAGCTAATTCCTCAAAGGGGTATTTAACTACTGTGTATCATCAGTACTTTGGCTTTGCATTCCATCTGAAAGACAGCCCTCAGACATAACAGAAGCTCCTTAAATATTACCGATGCCTCTTTCAGAGTCGACTTGCAGGATAGAGTTCCCCTCCTCAGCTACTAAGGCCAACAGGAGAGGGCTTCTGTCCAAGTACGGAGCGTAAGTGACCTCGCTGAACTTGTGGAAACTTATAGGAAGGATTGTCCTGAATACACCACCTCCACACGGCCACGCTGCATTCTGGCCAATATCAGTATATTGCTCTTAAAGGAAATTTTTATTTGTTGATGTAACATTTCAAAGTAAGAGGACCGGTGAACATGCAGAATTGTGTGGTTCTGTATCTGGTTTTTAAATGGAGACAAAATCCTTAAAGTTTTGTTTTGTCATTGGTGATATTTTAGTAGGTTCATAATAGTCAAGAGTGAAAAAGGAATGAATTTGCTAGTTGGTCCTTTGAGTGGCAATATTTGTTCTACAACAGGACTTACTGTCATGGGGGGATTTAGGAGTGAGGTAGCCACAAGAACAAAACCATGCTTCTCAGTGACATAAAATTTTAGTTTTAAATATTAAGGGGAATGGGTATAGAAGGTGGACAGCGATTTCTATTCCAAGATTTCTGTTCCGCAACACACACACACACACATCCTGTACAGAATACACACTCACACCAAACCAGGTCCAGCCACTCTGGCCCCGTTCAGACCAGCACCACGGACCCAGGGGGCCGGGATGCTCACATCTGACCACTCAACGTGTCCAGGTCCTGGCTGGTTGCCCAGACCCTGTGCGTAATGGTCCCACTGCGGGGTCAGACGCGTACACAATATTGGATGTCTGCGTATGGATGTTCCCCATGAGGGGCTAGTTGTCTTCACTATTTATTGCTTTATAGCTTAGAGGGCTGGCATAAGCCACCTATGGCCTCATTTGTCAAGTCACCCCAGGGCAATCTCTTTGACTTTCCTTGTATCTAAAGCCATTTATCTGTTGTTACCGAGGTTACTATCACATTTAACTGCTGCATCATGCCAGTAGGCAAATTCAAACTTTTATGAGCACAGGAGCTCTTCAACAAAATGAAGAAATGAAAATAATAAGGACAAGAATTATTGTATCATGCTGCTTTATCAGGTGCACAAAACATAAGTCAAGCACTGGTATGGAAAAAGTCAGAATACAAGAGAAAGGTGGATACAGTATAAAATTTTACGTTACAAGCTGCCATTCAGAAGAGTTTAATTCTCTTTCTCCTTATGAAAATATGGGAAATAAAAGTTCATGTTCTAGTTATATGAATTAATTGTAGTAATTTTTTTTTTTTGAAGGGGGATGTTAAGACTCAAAAATTCATAAAATAATTTAGGTGGAAAAGGACCTCTGAAAGTCATCTGGTCAAACCAGCTGCCCAAAACAAGGCCTGTTCCAAGGTTGGATCAGATTGCTCAGCTGAGTTTTGAATATGCCCAAGAAAACACTTACCTATTAAGGTCTTTCTTAATTTGCCAGTGGAAATTGGTAAGCCTAAAATGAAAAGATCCCAAGACCGAATCCAAAGCATACCGAGGTTAATTGAAGCCTTCAGGTTAACAGATGTTTTCTTTTCTTTTTACCCAGTCCTCCTGTACTGAGTTTTTCTCTGGYTTCCATAAGAAGTAGGAAACAATAGAAATAAGGATAATTGAAAAAATGTACACTGGCAAATTTTTCAGCATCACTTATAGCCCATCTTTACTTGACCCAGGGAGTTAGCTGGCTTTCTTGTAACCAGTCATTACAACTGGGAGATAGCACCTACCAGTTAAACACATTTTCTGGGTAGATTTAGTTGTAATGTCACTTCCTGAGAATAATGAACCATATAGTACTGTATCTTTTCCTTACATACATTTTTGCTTCCACTTTAATCACTTAAGCTCCTATAAGTATAAAATGAAACATATGCGATCTGATTTTCTGATTCCTTTGTATTATATTCCTATATGGTACCCAATCTTTTGTGGAGGCAGCTGCTTTGTTATAAAGTGAAGAATAGCTTTGGAAATGAATCACATACGGAAAAGAACACACAAGTCTGAATCTTACTCTGGAAGGATACAGACTGCTTGAAAACTCAAACTAGTTTATGTGATCTTTATTGTTACTTTTTTCTACTGGGTATGTACTACAGCATACTGTCAGATCTTGTGAGTGAGACCAGTTTCCCACTGGCTTGATAACGCTACTTCTGAAGAATTGAAACATTCTCATGAAACTGTTTGAAAAATAAAAGTGGTTTTGATTTTAAGTTACCTGGGTATAGGGAATGGCATGAGGATACATAACAAGTCACAAATGGTGAAAGAACTAAACACAGCGGTCGTCAGGATTGGTGCTCAGAAGGACCGAAGATAAGTCTGGGTTTGGGGACATTAGAAATTTGAATAAGGACAGAAGCAAAGAATAGTTTCTGTAGCTTTATTCAAGACAGAAAATGCAGAGGGAAATTGGCATTTGGAGATATGATGAAAAACAATAAGAAAAGATTACATGCCCAAGTATTTAAGGTAAATTGAACGGAATCGGTAAGAAAAGCTCAGACAGAGAATACTGAAACACTAAAGTCATTTCCTCACACGAGTTCTGAATCCACAGGTAGAGGAAGCATTATCTCTGTTTCTAGTGGATCATTTACAGTCCTTAGCCTTTCATTCTGCTTTAGAGACATTTTGACAAGTAAAGCAAAAAAACTGCAAAATCAACAAAGACATTCTTCCAATGCTAGTGATCTCTAGACTTTTGATGCTTTTTAAAAATATTCTGAGAAATGATCACTGGCTTTTCAATGTTCTTAGATAACATTTTAATTGAGAATAGAACAATAACACATTATTCCTTCCTCATGCAACTCCCTACATTCTAACAGGTTGTAGTCTTTGCCTTGAATTTTTAGTAATTTTCATGAAGACAGAGTTTTTACAGCTTTAGCATACAACATAATAAAATAAATAATACTTCTACAAAATTTCTTTGTAAAGTAGGTGGAAATAAGGCATGGAAGGATGTTTAGATTTAGCAAAAAGGCTATTTCTTGTGAATCATCAAATTAGAGAAAGTTTCCAGGGTCACAAATGGAAGTAGCAATATAACTGAAATAATTATCAGGATTAGTAATTCAGGCAGTCAACTCTGCTGATACATTTTATAAAAAAGGGAGATGGAGTCATGTGGCTGGTAGCAACTCAGAGGAAAGCTAATAGAGTTCATCTGGATTTATGATAATGACATTGGCAGAAATAATCTATGCCAGCCTTTTCTGCACTTAAATTTTGTTTCTTTGAACCCCACCTCTGAAATAGTAAGTTGAAAATATTTCCGAGTAGGGTAATATAATGCAGCTGAATGTCAGAACTCTTTTTTACCTGTTACAGTCAAAATTCAGTTCAGAAAATTTTCACTGCTATTATTTCTTTTTTTATATCAAAGTAGAAGAAAGTGTAGTAGCAAAAAGGGAATGGCTTCTTTACAGTTCATCTGAAGACCTCTTTCCTTTTAATAAGGTACCACCTGTGTGAAGTAAAATTATTCTAAAGGTTCATAGTGTATAAAAGTTTTCTGATCAATATATTTTTATTAGTACCTTACCACAGTCAATGTATTAACTCCCTTAACTACCACAGTCAAATTGTATTAACTCTCTTAAATGATAAATTCTGAACTTCAAAGATACGATTACTCCTTTTTTTCTTACATCCATTCATATCCATTTCTTTTGTACTCAGTCCATCGGTCTTCATACCAGTGCGAGTTACATGTACAGTATGAACAAATTAGAGCTTAACAGTTTGCCCTATAATATTTTAATTTGATAGAATTCTTATTGGAACAACTGATTGCTACTGACAATTTTTTCATTAAAAATACTTGCATAGATGTTAAATAACAAGGGTGGACATAGGCTTTCCCTCATCCCTCCCCCCACCCCAGCTGTTGTTTGTGGAAGCGCTTAGTTATACCTTTAAATAAAAGAAGTGGCCCCAAAGAGAATTCTCATAGATACAGGCAGATTGCAGGTAAAGAGAGTCAGAAGCTGTACCAAGTAGATGTCAAATTGGTTCTTAATAAAAAAAAGGGTTCATCATCAGTAGATCAGGCATTACTTGAAATCAGTTGAAGTCCTCCTTTAAATTTAGTTGCCCTTGGATTAAGCCCATATTTCATGTGCGCTGTGCAAAAACATGCATAGACAATGCCATGTTCCTTAAAAATTACAAATATGGTTACTCTAAAAGATTTACTATGGCCCTACATATATGCTTTAGAGAAACCAAAGTTGTAAGCTTTAAGGAACATGGAATTATATACACTTGTCCTTGAACATATATAAATATATATATATAGGTGTACGCACACACACACACACACACACACACACACACATTCCTTTTTGAAACAAGGAGTTTGTAATACATGGACAAAGACATCAGGAAAAAGACAGTAAACTTGAAGTACATTCCCAAAAGAAAGATTCTTTGTGAAAACGCAATTTCCTTTATTGTTTTTAAGGTGCTGAAATTTAAGATGTAATAAAACATGAATACCAATTTGGAAGCATTAGTTGCTCCTGGCAACCTTGAGAATGCATTATGCTTTATTTTTCCTCTCCATCATCTCTGCAAAAAGTGAGCAAGGGAATGAGTAACAGCACGTGCTTACTGAACCAATATACAGATCTGACCTCCTTTTCCCCTTCCCAGTAACAATAAATTATCATTAAAATTATGGCTGTAGGTATGATACTATTATGCAGTGCATCTCAGATCAGTAAGAAACTCACCCTTATGCCACCCTTTGACATTATAAAGCAGTCTATTTTAGCCCCAAGCCAACGGAGTGTATTTCCCAGAGGAGAGTTTTGTTTGCATTTTGAAAGCCTTGCATAAAGATTACCAAATTAATAAAATATTTTTAACATAAATCAGCATCAATTAAAAAAAAAAAAACAGATCCCCTTAAGCAGAAAGGAGTATAACAAACTCCAGATAGTGGAAAGATAAGTAAAGGAAGGATTACACACCAGCGTTGGGAAGGGGGTTCAAACTTACTTTTTCAACTGTACTTGAAGAGTTTGCCTGTTATTTTTTTTAATGCAGATCCTTTTTCCCCTGTTTTTTCTCTTACATCATGCAATGCTACTACAGCTAAAGCCACAGGATTTCTATATGTCTATAAACTTGGAGAAACACTTAGGTATAGTGAGCATTAGGTATGGTGAGCCCCTGACCAGCCTCACTTGCAACATCCAGTCATCAATTTGTGGAGATCCTTCATTTGATATTCAACGAGAACAACTACAGGGAAGGTAGTGAAAACTTGCATTAGGTCTACATTTGCATCTAAAAATTCACATCTGAAAAGCTGCCTCTTTAAGGGGGAAAAAAAAGAGGGGAAAATTGCCATTGACTGTTATGGGGTTAGTATTTCACCCCAGGTACTTGCAGAGATTTTTGGAAATTTCTCCCCATTCGATGTATCAGAGCATTCCACTTTCCCTGCGTTTAGTGGTCTGCTGCCTGTCTCTGAGGTCTAACTTGCACCGGCCTCTCCCAGCTTAGAGCAAGAATGGCCATATAGAAAATGGTGTCCTGGGTACCCATGTATTTTAGAACCAGCTGTACTTCTTGAGTTTTATGGATCTACTGACACACTGAAGATTTGGAGTTTAGGTGCTAAAAGCACTTGTGTGAAGAGATCCTTGTTGCTGGAATTTGCAACTGCATATCAGACTTGCCAGGTTTTAGGCTACCTGATGTTAAAGGTATTTCTTTTTCTGATGTGTCTGAGAATAAATGAGACAGAGAAATAATGAGAATAAATACCAAAAAAAAAAAAAAAATAAAAAAGAGAATAAATGAGAGAAGTTTGTGGAAGAATAAAAACAAAACAAACCTTTTTAGAGATTTTGCCTGACATATGCAAGCCTGTATCTTGTCACTTTTAAATTATACAATAATGTAGGCATTTGTGGAATGAGCAAGTATTTATAATGCATATTAATATAATTGCTGGATACCACAATCATATTGCAAATTATTTATTTCAAATTATTTTCTACTAGCAGCAAAGCTGGAAGTACATTTGCAAGACTTTGACTGCCAAGATTTACTTTTATTGCTAGGTTTTCACAAACACTGTATTAACTACATTTATTTGTATATATCCTTTGACAGTATTTTACATCTGCACAGAGTTTTGCACAAGAAAGGTTTGCTAAATTATTAGAATTTCCCTCTGAAGAAGTTTCTGAAGAAATAAAGTAAGTTAAAAAGGTTACTTTATGTCAGCATGCAGTCATAAGTGTGGATAACTATGATGAGTGAGGGAGTGATGCACAGACTGCATTGAGATCTTTGAAGCAGAAATCAGACTGAAGCGAGCAGAGCAGGTCTGGTGTCAGTAACCAGGGTCAGTCAGCCTGGTGATCACCAATAGGCCTTAATGGCCCTGACCAGCCTCACCTGGGGCCTCCACACCTCTGCCCATGGGCCCAGGAGCCCCATTTAATCTCAGCCCCCTTTAGCCACTGTCTGATCTATGGCCCAGGTGAACCTGTCTTTGGCCCTGCTGCCTGGACCATTGTGCCTACATTGTAGGTGGTTTGTCTCCTGGATGGACCCTTGTGCCTACACTGGAGCTTGTCTCCTGTCTGTTCTTTGGCCCTGTCTCCAGGGTGGATTTTGGACCCATGCTGCAGTCTTGTCTCCAGTCCCATCTCTTGCCCTGTCTCCTTTTGCTCCTGACTAGGCTTCCTGCGTGGACCCCAGACCTGATTCATCACTTGCTGTGTCTGGGACTGTCGACRGACCCCCTCACAAGAACCGGGTTCTGCCCACTGTATCCAGACCCTGTGGGACTGTGCCCTATCAGTGAGGGCACTGTCTGTGCTGTGGTCACCCTCGGCTCCTCTCCCTTAGGGAGCAGCCAGCCCTTGCTGCTCCCTGACAAGGGGGAAGAGTTTGGAGAGCCTGTTGGTGCACTGAGGCCCCTAACATTTTTGCCAGTGATTTGCATGATCTGAGACTGAAGTTAAGTGGTCTGGTTTGTAAGGTTATCAGGTTAATGCCTTTCAACATAAGAGACAAAAGCAAGCATCTGGAAAAGTAAGAAATTAAATACGGTGATACACAAAACCCTGGTAAGCTGTAGACAAGAGAGAAAGTGGAGGGTGGAGCCCTCAGGTAATGAATGGATGGGCGATGGAAGGGACCACTCATGCATGGCATTGGAGAGCTTCAGCCAGAGGGAAACGAGATCATCATGAGTCTCAGCAGAAAAAAACAAACATCAGATATTTCAAAGGAAGTGTGGGAATGTGCAAAACATTAGGGGGAAGGGCCAAAGGTGGGGAAAGTGAGGCATCAAGGTGGATTGGGGTGGAACAAGAATAGAAAAATAGAGAGGAGGGGGGATAAAAGGAGCATTGCTGCATGTAAGCAAACTGAGGGTCAGAGGCTTCTTTGGCCAAGCCAGGTGTTTGATCACTGCAGTGTATCCTTTATTTTTACTAAGCTCTATACGTAACTACTTTCTGTCTGTGTGCTCGCTATCCTGTGTGTGTGCTCATGCACATGATCTCCTAGTGAACTTCAAGTCAGATTAGCTGTCAAGTGGAGGAAGAGGTTTGGGTGGCAACAGCTGGAGAAAGAGACCACAGGTCTGACTGCCCGAGGCTCTGGGGCCCAACTGCTGGATAGACTAAGCGTCTAAAGCCAGCTACTGGTGAGATGCATTTGTGTGTACGATACTAATGAACTTCAAGATGGATGCAGTCAGCAGTTAGGATAAGAGCCAGCTGCTGGTGAGACCATAGGTCCAGGGGCAGGTTACTGRAGAGACTATAAGCCTTGAGCAGATACCAAAGAGACCAGAGGTCTGAGAATCAACTACTGGAGAGGTGATAGGTCCACACCAGCTATCAGAAAGACCCATTTGTGCGGGAGAGTATGTAGGTGTGTGATCTGCTAGTATGCTTTGAGCCTGATTAGCCAGCAAGTAAGAAGAGGATCAGGCTTTTCGTAGTGTTCATTTTCATGTGAATGTCACTTGTATGTATATGGTGCTTGTAAAGTTACTGCTTTTCATTTGCATGTTTTTTAAAACACACCTTCTTTCTGTGAAGGTATTGACTAACTAAACAGATCTATGCTTTAAGCATATGGTTTTATACACAAAAATATGTGGTATTTTTACAAATAGGCCTAAAACTAGCTATTTACAAGTCAGGGCATATGTACTTGCCTTCAAGGGAGGAATAAACATATCCATTGCTTTAATGAACAAGGACTGTAGAAAACCTTCATTAACAGAGAAAACAAAATAACTTTTTAGTAATGTATTAAACTTGGAATAAATTCAGTGAGAAATTTTTACACAGTCTTGATCCTCCTTCATCTGGACAGATAGAAACAAACATGTCAATATACCGCAAAGATTTTCTTCAAGCAAATTAGCTGATGAGACAGAACCGGTCAGCATAAATCCTGGGGGAGGCATCATTCTTATAACACTTTCAATTCAATTTTGCAGACCTGAAGAACTTGGAATCTTAAAACTGTAACTTTGGGGCTGTTATTTAAAGTGAGTTTCTGAATTTATTAAAGGTTTGTCAAATACTGATTTACATGGGAGAAAAAGAGAGATGGAAAAATACTGTAATAGCAAAAGGAGTACTATTCCTTGTCATTCCTGTATAACCATGGCACCGACCTCTCCATCATTCCACTCTTTTCACTGTGCTCTCTTGGGACACAGAAAAAAAGTAATCAGGTGCTGACCTGTTAAACTGCATGGCTTCTGCTCATCTAATTTGCAGCAGTTTAAATAAAAGCTAAGTAAGTGCTCTGAAATCAGTAGGATATGATACTAATACAACTGATAATCCAAACTTTGTTCAGATTATCATTTTTAGTGGCTACTAACAGCTGGACTATTCTTCTGCTTACCATTTTTAGTTTTCTCAGTGGATTTTGCTGTGCGCGCTGACAATGAACCTCAAAGCTGCTACACAGGTGTCCTGTCAAACACGCAGTCCTGAGGATGCTTCTGGAGACATAGAAAGCTAACTCTGACATCTTTGACTCTGGAGAAAGTTATCGTTAAATGGTGGAAATGAGAGAAGGGTCCTAGTTCTTACTAAGAGAAGGTGAAAGTGAAGATGGAATTACCTTTTGTAATGGTCAAGAAGTAATTAGCAAGACAGTGTTAGGGATGTTAGAACTTTAAAGGTTTGGTAGCAGACAACAAAATATCAGGCTGAGCCTAGAACAGTATGATGTATAGCCCTTTCTCTATAAAATACCAGTTGCTTCAAACTTTTGCTCAGTTGCTAGGTTCTGGTTATGATTTCATATGTGTTCAGTGTTTGCTATATGAGCATTAAAATAATACACCCTTCAGGGAATAAGAACATTAGTGTTTCTTTAATTTGGTTTTTGGAGTCACAGAATGAATGAGGTTGGAAAGGACCCCTGGAGATTGTCTAGTCCAACCTCCTGTTCAAAGCAGGGTCATCTAGAGCAGGTTCAGTGTCCAGTCAGGTTTTGAATATCTCTGAGGATGGAGACTCCACAACCTCTCTGGGCAACCTGTTTCAGTGTTCAACCACCCTTACAGTGGAAGGGAAAAAAAAAAAAAAAAAAGACTTTTCTTATATTTAAACTAAATTTCTTGTATTTCAACTTGTGCCCATTATCTCTTGTCCTGGCACTTGGATACCACTGAGAAGAATCTGGCCCCATCTTCTATACTCTCCTCCATCAGGTATTTATACACTAGTGAGATCCTCCCTGAGCCTTCTCTTCTCTAGGCTAAACAGCCCCAGCCCTCTCAGCCTCTCCTTGTATGAGGTGCTCCAGTCCCTTAAGTATCTTCGTGGCCCTTTGCTGGACTTGCTGCAGCAGCTCCACATCTCTCTTTTACCGGGGAGTCCAGCATTGGACGCAGCACTCCAGACATGTTCTCACCAGTGCTGGGTAAAGGGGAAGGATCACCTAAAATAACGGGATGGCTTGTATGTCTGGACCTCTCATGAAGGGCCTGGTCAATGACAGCCTTCCCAATACTTCACTATATTTAGAATTGGGCCTTATTTCAGACTGTTAGTGTCCTACAATATATTTATTCATGTCTTAATATCAATAATGGAAGTTCTTTTCTTTTTTTAATTTGACTGGTTATTTAGGTATTTGCTTAATTGTCAAAATCAAATAGTCATATGGGCTAGAAGTCAGAACAATGATAATTCATCTTATTTCCCATAATAACACTGACATGCTTAACTGAGTATCTCTGAATTAATTAGTGGAGTGCTTCTGACTGGTTTTGCAGGCTGCTCATTATTTTTAGTACAATGTCTCTCAGATAATGTAAAGCAAACTTTTGAAATGAGATTGGTACTATACATACACAAAACATGAGAGAAGCAAAGTCAAGATTTCAAGGGAAGCTGTTTTGAAGATGCTTATGTATGTAATCCTTTGTCCTTGGTCAAGGAGGACCATTTAAAGTACCTGCTAACATAAAGTACCTTTATGTGTGTGTATGCTTTAAACAGGTAGTGCTAACGACAGAAACAAACTGGAGAACTGAACAGGAATTTGCGGACAGTAATGCTGAGTGGTCTGACGGCACTGAATGGGTCATGCTGGGTCCATATGAAAAGCAGCACCTGAGAAAAGTGTGAGATTTTCATTATACCATGAGACCGGGGGAATTGAGATGGCAGAGAGAAGGGAAAGTGAAGGAAGGTTTAAGTCGAACGTTCGGGGTGTCCCATACACTGAAGGGGGAAACTGTAGCTGAAACAATGATAAAAAGCTGTTGGGTAAGGAAAGCATGTAATTACCAATTCTTAGCTGAATATAATTAAGTATGGACAAATTAAAACATAGTGTCATGTAGGACACTTTTCAAATATCATTAATGCTAAAGTTCACAAGTTTGGCTAGTTAAAGTGAAGTGCACTGATCCAGCATTTGAGCTTTTGATAGAAAGTGAATATCCTGAAATTTTTGACAAACAGTATTGGCTTGAATATTTTATTCTGACACTTTCAAAATTAACTTCTCAGTTTATTTCAGAATGACATATTTCAGTTAAGCATATTTTCAGGTAAACAATTTAAAATGATGAAAAAATGGACCTTAAAGAATGTCACATCATTTTCAGGTTGATGCAAACCAAGTACTATTCTTCCTTTCACTACAAATCATCAAAATATTTACTTTGATCAAGACTCTCCTCCTCATTCTCCCCCTTCTTCTACTAAATCAATTATTTGCCCAGATCTGCTCTCAATGTAATACGTTTTTTAGTTTTAGCTAATTAGATATTGCCAGACTTGTGCATTTTCAATTGTTCAGCCTCTGTATCAATCACTTTAATTGGAGCAAGGAAGTAATAGTTTGCATGATTTGCTATTCAATCCAGTCAGCCAGGCTGTCAAAGAAATGAGCCTTTACTTGTTTTCCATTTTATTTATTTATTTCAAGTAACATTAGTGGCATTGCAAGGGCTCATATGATTTAGTTATTTAGTTATTTTAGAGGAGTTATTGGCAAATTAGCAAGTTATTTCAAGGAAATATGGGGTGTGATTTCACAAGTGTCAGCTACTTTGTAAAATGTCAGAAATGGATTTTTTTCCCCTTTATCCTGGTTGCCTGTCTTTTAGCTGAAATACCAGAATGCTCCTTAGCTTTTGAGACCCTGTTCAGTCAAAGGGCTGGTGCTGTAGAAAACCTTGTTCCAATACTGGACAATTTTAGTAGTTCATTGAACAGTTCTAACATGTATTATTTAGCTAAAACTAGTCATATAGTCATAGCTAGTAATAACTAGCACTGCACATTTCTACTATATTTGTTTCTATCCAGCCTCATCATGTTTGATTGCAATTATTCAAGGCTAAAGTGCAACCCAGTTTTGCGAAAGAATATTTAGTCGTCTGAACTGCAGTATATAATTCTGTATATCCAAACACAAATCCTGCTCCTTTAATAAGGAAACTACTAAGAATTACAACTACTACTACTACTATCCATTCTCAAAGAGCTGGGACTTAAAAGGGAATAATTGCTATTATGAAGTGAGATTAAAAGTATTGTGTAAGCATAATATTGGATTTCGACATCTTGCAAATTGGTTGTTTGCAAGCTTGATTGTTTAAAAGGCTGGTTAAATTAATTCTCCACCTATTCCTCTTCATGGATTTCCCTTTCAATGTTAACTATAAACTCATTAAGTGCTTTTTTCAATGCCAATGTCAATTCAGAACAGACAACTTACAAATCTAAGGTTGTCAGCATGTCAGGGAGATTATATAGGAAAGCAGTGATGAACAACATGCTATTTAGCATAATCTGTAAACAGTGCTTTCAAATAACTAAACCTTCCCAGCGGAGGTGACGGTGTGTGGGGGGAAGATATCACACTAGTACTCTCCAAATGTATAACACGTCACAGAAGAACCTCAAAGTACCTTAAAGTTTTCAGTTAACCAAACAGCACAACTCTCCTGTGATCTAGATTACTTTTGTATCTAGAGATAAACAAGCTAAAATATACTAAAGTTTGGTTGACTCCTGGMGTACTCAGGGAAATTTAGGAGAAACGTAGAGTGAAACCATCTGCCTGTACTAATTTGAACGTTAGGTCTTTCTCACAGATTCAAATACTGTATTTCCCAATATATAGTCCTCTACAAAATGAATGTGTATTGATATTTTGCGTAATGCCTGCATATGCCTAATGCATGAAGTTCAAATAGCTTTAACAGTTCCAGAACCAAAACCTGGGGGGCTGATTAATAAAGGGACACAGTGGTGAGGTCCTTTTGAATTGCCCAGAATGTATAACGTATCATACACGTTTCATTTGGCACTCGAGTAGTTGTTACGCCAGTATCACACAATGGGTCTAACGCATAAGTTTGTCAAACTGACTTTTGGAGAAGGAAAAKGTAAATAATTTTCTCTAGCAGACTGGACGTATTTTACTGTCCTCAGTCAGCGGTTAGTGCTGCAAGGTGGTTGCTCCTTTCCTTTATTCATATCCTGACCCATTTGTTCTCAAAGCCTCAAAAGAATCTGTCCTCTGTCTTCAGTGGACTTTCTCTTGGGCTCTTCACACAGCAAATTCTATTCTCTTATTTTGTTTCATTTAAAATATATCTGACTTATGTAGAAAAAAGTCAGGCACGCGTACAGTTTCCCCCACCTCAGGTTCTTACAGCAGTTGACATTGATGTGTCAGATACTGTAACAAACTCATTGACGGTCCTAAAGGTATTCTTTTAAAAATATATTTGTTATAAGATAATTAATATTCCAAAATAAAAGTTCTGACATCATGCATATTTTGTATAGATAACAGGTATAAAGGGTACTATAAAGAATATATGGATGTACACTATAAAGGGTACAATGTTACCTGAAAATGTAACTATAATATAAAAAGTATGTCATTTCTTTTGGAGTCTAAATATGAGAGTTGCTTGCTGTTGGGGAGATCTCTTTGTGTGTGCCCATGCATGTTTATATACAAATAATAAGTGTCTTGTGCATATATGTGTATATTATATATAATACCTAAGTCCTAAGGTGTCTGATTAAGGAAACACTGCTCTTCATATGTCAGTGACTTTGCCACAAGATTACTTCTAACGCAGAAGTCACCAATACCAGAGATGAACAATCTACAGATACTTTGTCTCTAAGTACGGTACCTTGTCCTCCTCTCCAGACGATCATTGATTCATTGCTTCTAAAAGATGGGGCAGAGTTCCTGGGTCCTGCTGTGGCGGATCTGTGTACTGGCTCACCACACAACAGCCTGAGAGCACCGGGGGTGCAGGAGCGACAAAATGGTGGCCCTAGTCACAAAATGGCGGCCCTAGTCACAAAATGGCGGCCCCAACGGCCAACCGGTCTGGGTGGGGGCGGGGCGTCCGGGTCAGGCGGGAGCAGCGCGGTCTTTAAGGGTTCTGGAAGGTTCTTGGCTCTGATGCTGGTTTCCTGAGTGGGATGGGAAAGAAGAGAAAACTAAAGGTGTGTGACTTCCACCGCGGTTAAACTGAGGGGATGTTGTGGCATTTGGAACCTGTCTTTGACAGCAATGTTTTCTCTCCTTGTGTTTTTTTTTTTTAAATGAAGTTTCATTTTCTTTACCTTTTTAATTTATCTGCTCTGAAACACGTGAGGCAATGTGTTTATAAAGCAGAGAACGCCCAAAGAGCATAGGGCAAAGGTCAAAGTTTGACTTTAAATTCTTTTAGACCTTTAATGCCAAAAATGCCTTTGTCTGTAAAATAAGGCCTTCAAATCTATTAGCATTCATTAAAAAGCTACTATCAGGAAGTAACTATATTTCTGACAGGGATTTCAATACTGTGTTAGTGGGCAAATGTACATTATTTCTTTTCAGAGGAGAGGAAAATAATACATGAAAGAAACCAAACTCTGAAAATCGAAAGAATACTGTACATGGCTAAAAATGCATGCAAGCAACCTTGTACTAATTGGATTGATTTTGGGAACTGTGAGGAGGCTTTTGCTTCTGAACCCTGTCCATATATAATTCTTTAAACTTTTAATGCTTACGTATGTACAATTTGAGCAAACCCAGTTGGACTGGTGTAAATATTCATCCATATTATTACACACAACCAATATATTTCAGTCTATTTTGAAGCTACCTATGTCCCTAATTGGTGAATAATCTCCTGAAATAATTACTGTAATCATCCAAGCAAAGCATTTTAGGGTCTGTATATTTTTTTCTGGCAGACTATACCACTGCCTTGCTGGAGCACTTGGAAGTTATATAAACAGTTTCCATGTTCTGACCCCAAATTAATAAACATACTGAATAGCAACAGATCATACGGACACATGTGTTAGCTTTTGGCATTTATTGCTTTATTTGATAATCTCTGGTAGTAGCTAATTGGCTTAACTGGTATATACTACAGGAGTGCCTTATCAAAAAAAAAAAAATAATAATARTAAAGGGCATGAAAGGTTCCTGTGGAAGGTCAGGTGGATGATGAAGCTGTAGGAGGGTTTCCAGGGTGGTTGGGGGGTAATCGCAAGGGAGGTGGGCCACGTCCTTCCCCCGGGTGCTGGGGGTGCCCCATGCTTCTGGGAGAGCTGGGCAGATACATTGGAGCGAAGAGCCCTGAAGGATTATGAAATGTTTTGCAACTGCGTGATTTCTCTCCTGAGCCTCATACGTTTGGAGATGACGAGACTATGTTTAGGACAGTGTATACCCTTGCCCCTTTTCTTCTGTTATTCTCTAAACACTTGCTTTTGGCCGCTGTTGAAGAGCGGATGATATCCTAGATTGCCATTGAGCTGGTTATGGAGTTTCACCATGGCAGGGGGAAGTTACTTGACACAACGAACAATTGTAACAGCATAACTAGGTAGGAAAAAGCAAGATCTATACAACTGTTTCACTGACAGCAAATCACAAATCAGTACGGTTAAGTTGTTTTGTATTTAAATACTTTGTGACCAAGTGCCTAAGGTATTTCTGCAACTGCAGTTGGAAAGTCCTTGGTACAGCTTAGTGCCTTACCTGAAAGGCTGTCCTTGTTCACTGTTGTTTACCTAATTCTTACCTCCAAAGTTGGTGAAAGTCTGAGAAAGCAACAGATAGACATTTTGAACTGGATGGTTTTTAGTTTCTCTTCACCTTTTTCCTTTTATTTGAATTTTTCTGTTGGATATCTGTTTCCTAAATTTACTCTGTAGAGCTGCATTTCAAAAGTGCCGTTGCAATAAGGCTCTATATCCATTCTGCTTGGACTCATTATTCCTGTCTTTCAACAAGAAAACTAAGCAATCCATCTTGTGCAACAGAAATCCACATTTTTAAAAAAGCTTCTCTATCAAAGCTCTTGTTAAGAACACTTATGTACAGTAAAATACATGTTAATGTTGCAAGAGAATGTAGAATGCACGTATAATATGTATCAGAGAATTTAAAAGTGCTGTGTTGGTAATGTTTAGAAGACTGTTTTCAGTCAAGCCAGTTTTAAACTTTAATGCATGAATTTAATAAAATTTAATCATATGCTTTCTGCTAATTATTAATTCTTACATGTTATGTATCATCATCTATAGAAAACTGTTATTCTTTAGAAATCATATCCTAAAATAGCTGTGAGTATCATGGAGCTGATAGTGCTGATGGTCCTCGGTCCTTGGTGGCTCTTAGTAACTGAAGTCAGAGCGCTCAATCTTGAGAGATCTTTGACCAAAGAAGTTGGAACCAACAGGAATCTGTTGTCTTTCTTCTCTGATTTTTATGCTACTGCCCTTCTCCCCTAAAAAGGAATCTTGTCTGCTCTCAGTATTGCTTATGTTGGTTTTGGTTTTGTCAGACAGCCTTCTTGTGTGCTGGGCAGAATGCTCTGCCTGTTTGCAGTCCCTCATGCTCGTCTTTTCTTTTGGCAACTTATTTTTTCACTTGTGTGTCTTCTATATGCAACTACCCACATCTTTTGGTTGCCCCTTTGGTGGTCACATTACTCATGCTTCTGTAAACACTGTGTCTCACTATGCTGTCACACTGTTATGAAATACTTGTTCACTATTATTTTTAGTATGCTTATATTTGGGTTCAGGGCCAGCTAAGATTAATTATATTCTGGTTAATACACTTAGAGGTGTCACAGGCCTCTGCTTTGGCTACGTTAAGGATGACTTTATAGTCGCTGTTGCTTGTCATAGTGATCATCTTGAAATAACCCAATGGCCACTGGAACAGTTTTAGTTCATGTAATAAAATACATTGAGTTTAAAAACCACATTTGTGCCTGCACAGCTCTAAGGCAGATTTCTACAAAAAGGATTGAGAAGTGAGTTACAGATTTACCTTTGAAAGTTATTAAGGTAACTTCAGTCAGTTTTGGCCTCCCTATCAATCATCTGAAGCAATTTTGCATGTGGATGCAAGGTAAATTTCAGATGATTTGAGAGATATCCATTATATCCATTGATATTGCTAATGTGGACAAAACCTAACAGAAGCCAAGTTTGTGATTTGTCTTCTCTTAGAAAGGTATTGATTATCAGTCCTAATGAGAGCCTAATACTTCTTTATCAGCCAGAAGAAAAATATAAATTGAACTATACATTGCAGTGTGTATAAATCCCAGAAGTCCAGTCATTTTCAGTGTATACTTGTTCTTTAAAAAAAAAAAAAAAAAAAGTCTTTGCTACTATCACAGAAGCTGGTGGAGGAACTAGTCCAGAAGTATTTACTGTGGTCTGCAGGACAATTTGAGAAATTTTCTCGCTCAAAAAATGACTCTGCCAAATACAAATGGAGTACTTTCCCTAGCTGCTCTCCCAGGCCGCAGAACCTCATACGGCTGTAGGCTCCATCTTTTGACTCCTAAATTGCTAATTCTTTGGGTAATGGAGGGATGAGGGAGGCAGAAGAACCTCATACCAGGCAGTGTAATTTGAAATAGAGTGACAGAAGTTGGTGAACATGAGATGCATGAGAACACACAGATGCATTGGCCTAAATAAAAGCCCTATTTGTGGAGAAGGTAAAGCTAGGTTGAAAATTTTCAGCTGTGTATATTTGAAAAAATGAAGACTATGCTCCTCTGGGGGCTAAACTATTTTTCGAAGAATTGTCATGATGAAATAGTTCCTGGAAACTTCAGTGCATCGTTGCTGTTACTTTGTTTCTATCAGCTCTGTGAACACACTGTTTCCTTTTTCCTTACAAGATTTTCCTCCAGGAATTGCTATGTGCATATTCTACTATAAATTTCCATTTTCATGCCTCTCATCGTAGCTCACAGCACAGGGAGTCTAACCCAACTCATGTGATATTCTGGATTTAGTTATTCGATTGAATGATAAATTTTATGCTTGTGCACCCTGCAAGTAAAATTTCATTGATTTGGTTCTGTCATTGGGCGTTCCTCTTTTGTGCTTTTACTGATTCAAGCTGAAGACAATAAGCACACACTGGAAGAGGGAAAAACGCCATGTAGCCACTCGGTGTTTTACAAACTGGATTTGCTTACTGTAGTGGCTACAAGGGCAAAGAACCTGTCATGTTCTCTTACAGAAGCCATAATATTTCAAGGGTGTTTATGAAACTGGGTAATCTTTATGTGTGTCATTTTTTTGTTGTTTTTTTTGTTTGTTTTATAAACACATGGATGTAGCCAGCTAATATGAAATGTTCATTTAAATAGTGCCAGAAATAATTTATAAAACAATAAGTCACAATCATATGGACCTTAGAATTTAAGCATATACAGGTTAAGTTTACCTGTAAGCCTGGATAGGTATTCTTTCTTACCTGTCCAGGCTTACAGGTAAATGTATACTGTACTTGTGGATTTTAAAACATGATTGGTACATAATGTACTCTTTTCAGCTGAATTCAAGAACTGCCAAGAAAAGAAATGGTTTCTTCAAAAGAATATAGAGAATCATAGTGCATTTCAGTTCTACTTTCAAGGGAAATTAATTGACATAAGAGAATGTGTACTTGAAGCAGCCCCAGGGGAAGCTCTGTAAGAATAAAATGAATAAATAAATAAATAAAGCATAGGAACAAACCCTGCATATTTTAAACTGTAATTTTAGGGATGCCTTTTTTTTTTCCTGATGGAGTTTTTCCACTCTCTTCCCATGCTTTTCTGTTATGTATTTAAATATGAGTTATGAAATGAAGTTTAATCTCTCTTCAGAAACTAAATAATGCTTCTGATAATACATATGTGTATCTTAATTGTTTGTTTTAATATGCAGCCCTCAGAGAGAGCCTGCCGTCTCCTTGGTTGTATTTGCTGTCCCTTCTAATTTATTACTAGCCAAAAGGCGCATGTTCCAATGCTTACTTAGTTAGCTGGTAAAAAAGGGAGTAATAACCAAAAACTACCTAAAACCTGTGCTTTAGAACCTAAAACACAGTAACTGTTGATTTAACCATTGCTCTGTTTTAATACAGCTATTTTAGCAATTTTAATAATAAAGTAATAGCTAGTAATGCTTTGTTCCTACTTCAGAGTTAATTGGGTCTAATGACCTTGATGAATGACATGAACTATTATTGCATTAGGTAAAAATTAAATATTCAGGAAAAAAATATGTATTTTAAATGGAAAGAGGCATCTTTTTTCCTGTTTCCTCCAAAAAGGGAAGGCAAATCTTAAGCTATTGGAAACCAACCCATCTCCCTTAACTTAATTTGTATTACACTGAGTTGCATTGCCTAAGAATATTGTCTGGTGTACTATGTGAACATTTCTCAAAAGCACCAAAGTTTCTGGGTTAAGAATAATAAAATTATATTTCCATTCTTTTGAATGGACGTGAAGAGAAAGTGAGAGAAACAAGATCCCATTCAGTGATGCAAATGTATGGCTAACTCTGTGGGCTCTTCTCCTGCTAAGAATCCAAGTGACTTAAGATGATTATCTAATAAGATAATTTCTAACTAGATCAAGGCCTACAGAGGGAAGGAAAGAAAATGGGGAGAGGTATGATAGGAGATTCAAAGCCAGGAAAATAGTTAGAAATTTGTCTAAAAGAAATGTTTTCATGAAAATGTCAAATCCCTTCGGCCGCGGAGAGCAGCCCACTTGGGTCTTGAAAACCTCCAAGGATGCAGATCCACAAACAAAACTGGGGCACTGTGCTCCAGATGTGGTCTAGCAGGTGCTGGGCAAGGAGCACTGAGTAGTTGCATCCCTCAGTCCACTGGCTATGCACCTGTTAGACCCGTATGTTGTTTGCCTTCTCCAGTGCCATGGCGCTGTGTCTCCAGGTGGGAACTGCACCATTCATGCTTTGATTCTGCATGGTCTTTTTGGCAAGCAGATCACATTTTTCTCCCACCAACATTTTCTGGAACCACCAAAAAAAACCCCAACCCAAACTTGTGTGTCCTTTCATGATGAAGGTATATACATCCCTTTAGAGAGTATCTAATCCCAAGCATTGTTAATAGTATTAGTTTCCCACGTCATCTATGTTAACTTAGTGTTCCATCATTGTGCAATTCTCAGTAATATTTGCTTTTGGTGGCATTGCAGACATCTCTGTACATATCTGACCCTGGAGATTGCTAGCAGATCACAGTTTCAGATGAGCTCAGTGCTTTGAGCACTATTATTATTTTTGATAATCTGCCTAACAATATCTTAACTTTAGCTAGTCTCTTCTCAACAAATAAGAAAATCTGGAGCACGCTGAAGAACCTAAGCATCAACTGAGCTTTCTTGAAACCGATCCCTAATTGTGGGATTCTCAATATCCATTCCTTAGAAAACAGCCTTACCGTTTCCTATATAACAGTGAGGAAAACTTGTTTTCTTTCGTGGGGGTTGCAGGATTAGGGCCTAAATATTTGCATTTGTCTTGTAAAGATTGCCATGTTACATAAATAAATCAACGCAATCCTGAAAATTAAATGTTATGTTGCAACTAATTCATTTGGAATCATTTAGCAGTCATTGGATTTTACACTAATTGCTTTATGAGATTAATGAATTTACATAACTGTTTGAGTCTCACATTTCTTGGCAAAGCATGGTGTAAGAAGCTAATAAAACTGGTGCACGAGCTTCATTTGATGTGAGAATTTAAAAATGCCTTGAGACAACGAATGCCATACAGTGAAGTTTTTCATGAGTAGGCTGCCTCAAATGTAACAAACCAACGCAGAATTGTTTACTGGGATTTTTTTTTTTTTAATAGGTGGCTCTTAAAAACAGTGAGCATAGAGATCTGTACGATATATGCTATCTTGTTCACATTATCTGCTGAGTTTTTCTTTCTGACTTGTTGGAGAGTATGTACCCTCCATATTTTAACAATCTGTTCACGCACAAAAAATTGTGTTTTAAAAGCAGTTAAAGTGGTGCTCATCTGGTAGAAAATGAACAATTACCTATTAAAAATAAAGAATGTCAGTCTAAGTTGTAATTTTATGATAAGTAACCCATACAATTATACATATGTCTGAAAAATGCATGGCCAGATTGTGATCACTGCTTTTATTTCTGTTGGGGCTTTTGTTATTAAGCTGTCAGGATTTCATAGTAAGAAAGAGTTGTGGGTGTGCTAGGCATATGCTGCAGTTAATGTGGGTGTGCACATAGTGTACCTGTCAGGATTTTTGTAATCAGACCAGCAGCACGTGTGCAAAATCCTTGTATTTTCTGCTGTCAGAATTTCCCAATGAAAAGAAAATCTGTTTAGGGAAACCCTGTAAATAATAGGAAATTCTTGTCTGTGTGGGGTTGTTTATTTTTTGACTTTTTAAATGTAAATCTCGCATGACAAGCTACTTTCCATCCTCAGAAATGATTGTGGTAGATGGTTGCATAAATTGCTTGGACTTCTCTTTGAATACTTTTGGATGCTAGCTGCAAAGTCATGTAATCACTTTTCTACAAGCTTAAACTAAATATTTTGATTTCTTTTTAATGTGGTTTTACAGTTTTAGTGTGACTCACATTTTCTTAATTATAAAGAAAAAGGCAGCTAATGCTGTCAAGCACAATATATTTGTTACGTACCCCCCCCCACACACACACACCTTGTTTTCATAGTAATTGACCTTTCTCCTCCTGCAGGTTACTGTTTTTTTTTCTGCACACAAGCTTATAAGTGTAGCTTTACCTACATGAGATGATGGCAGGGGGAGAGGGGGGAAATTTATGTCAACATGTCACTTCTAGTCACTGAGTCCTTTTGACAAGTGATGAATTAAACAATGCCTAATTAAAAGCTAGAAATGAAGGCCTAAAAATGGAAAAGAGGAGACTGTAGTATGTTATTTTGCATGCTGTTTAGATGACTGGTTCTGCACTGAAATTCCCTCTTGGAAGCTATTTTCACAGTATTTTTATAAAATTCAGTAGCCTTCTGTATTGTACCGTTTTTTAGTGGAAGTGGCTGACTGCTAAATTGCTTAATACTTCCTGCTGTGCATCCTGTTAACATCCTCAGTTGCTGCTTAGAAAGGTATTTTCATTTATTACTGACTTCCAATTTAATATTAATTTGCAACAGAAAGAGCTGATCAAAATCATATCAAGGCAAGACTACTCATATCTCAGTGCAGTGCCCTGTTGCTATGGCAACTGAAGAGGACTGAGGTTTACACAATTACCAAAGTCTAGAATAATGCTGGCTGTTATATAATGGTGTGTGTACATACCCGCACAGAAAATGTCCATATGTGCGACATGTTGGGCATGATGTGAAACTAGAACAGCCTGTGAACCTTACCTGGACCAACATCTGTTGATGGAAGAACAGGCAGTTGGCATTTTTCAGGTCAGATCAAGAATTCTCACTGTAGAGCCCTAAATGCTGGAGAAGGTTTGCAGTGCTCCCCTTCATTTCAGTCAGGACCAAAATTTAATCTTGGGGCATATGCTTTATTCCACTTTCAGCTGTTCTCTACTACTTAGGCTTAAGGTCTGTAGAAAGTAACCTTGGATAGCAGAGCCCCCTTCCCCTCCCCCCCCAGCATTGGTGGGATCCTTGTGTTGAAACAGCACTTGCTACAAAAGATCTTGGTGTTGGCTGGGTGTTCAGTGTCRCAGGTGTCAGGGCCAGGAGGGACAATCTGTCTCCCTCAGCTGAGGATATTAGTCTTTAAGGCTTATGTCATTGATGGCTTCCCTTCACTTTGCCTTTGTCTCTGTGGTTGCTCCAGTCTAATGGTCTTGGAAGGKATTTGGAACTGAATGTTATGAAAATCCTATTGCAAAACTGATAAAGCATTACCCAGCTCTGTAGCATCTTAGACCTGAGCCATGCTGTTTCCTTTTTCTCCTGTGTAAAATAGATAAAAAGATTAGTCTTATCTCAAGAAAGCATCTCGCCTTCTCAACTGTGTTCTAAAATATGGAAACTTTAAAAATCTCTTCATGTCAAAATGTTTTCTGAAGGAATGCATAGAGCAGAGCTGTACTTCTCTTCCTCTTTCTATTCTCTGAAAATGTAACCCCTGCACGATGGATAAGAGCTTATTCTTTTCCCTTTGCCTGACTCCCTATAATCTGTGTGACTATTACTCACTTCATTATACTTGTCCAGGGGGTACGCTGCTTGGTAGGATGGGAGCCTCACCGTCATCGTCCTCGTTTATCCATCAGAGCGGGTGGTTTCCAGTGAGCCTTATATGCCAGTCGTACTTTGGCTTTATTGCCAAATTGCAAAGAAGGGGTGTGTGTACAGTCTGTGTATGTAAACACTTGGGAAACAAAGCAAATTCCTTTGCAAAAAAAACCCACAACAGCAGTACTGCAATATGGTGATAAGATTGAGAACGACATTAGCCTTAGATTTAGAAGATGAGGATTTTATTCAAGGCTAATTGTGAGATCTGTTACATAATTCTTGCTAAACTCTTCACCCTTCTCCATTTGTATTCTTTTCTGTGCTTCATCTTTGTATATTTAAGGTGGTAAGTTGGGAGTGAGGTCAGTAACTCTCTTATTTTTTGAAGCGCATAATCCGTTAAGGAGTTGGATTAGAATGGCCTTTCTGTAGCAGTGCTGATAATCATAATAACCATAAAATTATGCTAGTGCAATGTACACCAGTGCCCAACTTATTCTGAGTATGCTGTATTTTGCCGTTTTCCCCATTACTGCTTTCTCGAGGAGGCTTTGAGTTCAGGGTTGTATACATCCATTATTTCCCATGGATGTTTGATGGTATGTGCTGATATTTGGGATAAAGTTTCAGAATTTTATTGTCATTTATGCTATTATATCTTATTATCAATATCTGTTAATGTCAATAGTGTACCATTTTCAGCTGTGTGAATGAGGTCAGTGTCTGCTCTGTTTTTTTCCTAAAAATAGTAATATTTAGTTTGAGAACTTCACATGGAAATGTCGGTAATATTATTTAGTAGAGGAGAGGCATCATATTTATTTGAAGTTTTAATCCTGAAGTCTTCCTTTTGGTTCTGTCCCCCTGTTTTTTTTGTTTGTTTGTTTCTTGTTTTCACATATTATTGTAAAAAACAAACAATCTAAGGAGTCATTGAGGCAATGAGATCTACTTGACGAGTGCTTGTACCTCACTGCGTTGCAGGAGAAGAACCTCCTTCTGTAATTTTGGGAGGTATAAATGCATAAGTGTTGCCAGTGGCTGTTTCTCAAGCCAGAATACTTTAGCATGTAAACTATTGCTGTTTTTGCACTTTTAAAGCACCAAAATGTTTCAGGGAAATTAAACTCATGAATTAATCATACGCGTGTCCTCCTTTTAGACTGTGTGAACACAGAGTATGAAGGAGATCCCAGGACTGATGGAACTAACTCTCGGCAGGAAAAGCTTTCTCTTTAAATACGGTATTTGAGATCTTTACCTCCTATTCGGCCCCCTTTATAGCAATGCCTAGAGCAATATAAGGGGGTTTAAAAGCTCTTATTCTAGCTGGTGAATCATCACAATCATTAAGTGATCTTCCAGGCTTTTTAGGCAGTTGCAGGGTAAATGGTAGTGGAAGGGGCTGAATATAGCTAGGACATATACTGATGAGGAAAGGATGGTAAAGAAAAAGGATATCGCATAATAATCTTTGAAGGATCTTGATAATTCTGTGCATTGAGAGAGCAGTCAAGAAAAGCTGATGAAACCTAAAATGCTTCTTGAGTTTCTCCAGAAGAAACTCAATAGCAGATGAAGTCAAAGCCGCACTTGCCCCTACAGCACTTGAACGCTTATAGTGTACCACAGAGAACTGTGCCCAATCTATGCAGACAGCTTTAAAAATAAATTTGCCTGCTTGCATTGGAAGTTAGTTAACTTCAAACATGGAAGTGAGTGCAAGTACACCTGAACTAACAGAGCAGTTTTAGACAAGAAGGAAACATAAAGCTCTGGAAGTAAACAATTAAAAACCAGAAGGATCTTAAACTATATTAAAATAATCATATCTTCCTAATTTTTTGTAGTTACCTTATTAGTGGATGTTTTGTGAAAGAAACATATAGTTCATGAACTTTGTTATGAATRCATTCTAAAGCAGCATTATAATTAATAGAAACACAGTATAGGTGGCTATATTGTCGGACTTAATTCATGGTAAGCTCAGTTTTAAGCCTGTGTATATTCTGATTTGTGATACTACTTTATGCTTAAATTAAGTATATGTCTAATATCTTAAGGAACCAAAATCTGAAGATGTTTGTAAACATACAGCAAAGGCAGAGTTTGTATGTTTTTAAGAGTTGTTCAATATATATTTAATAATGTTATTTAGCGCTTTACTTGAACCTGAGTTGTATGAGTAGTAGAAACCACAAAATGAGGAGGGAGCTGGAGTTTGGAAAACTATGATGCAAATTTGCTGTTTATTGACTGTAGAACTGTGTTAAATTCTTTGATCCTTTTTCACGGCCATAAAGGGAACACATGAGGATGATGGAAAACTTAAAATCTCAAAATTTCTAGCCATAATTCAGCATCCAGTATCTAGTACTGATTTTATTTTGTTACAGTTTCGTATGTTGTGTCATTCCTTTGACTTCAGTCGAGTTGCTTCTGATTTAGTCTGGTGATAGCTGTCAGACTGCATGTTTATGTATATATTATGAGTTAGAAACTTTCCAGTTCTTGCACTTAAAATGCACTGAGTCTCATAAAACACTTTTTTTTTCTTTTTTCTTTTTTTCCCTCCCCTTAGAAATCCAAGATATGTGATACTTTCAAAGTCATCAGTAACACTGATAAAGCTTTTGAGTCTGGTGGGTTTCAGACAAATGGGTAATTACAACCGATAGTGCATCATTTTTCACTGATTGACATGCTTTATTCTTGATAGCCCAACAACTTAAGGACAAAATAAGTCATTGATTAGCTGTCAGCCTTCTTGGTCATCCTGAGGAAAAGAATTAGTGCTAGCCAAAGGGCGAAGGGAAGAGCTGCTTTTACAAATACTCCTTGAACTAGGAGGAAAAAAACTGCTAGAGGGCACTCCTTTCATTTTAAAAGGAGAGTCTAAATCTATGATGTTTCTTGCGAAATGGCTGACTCACTACAGCACTGTGCCTTTCCTAATTAGTCTTTAATCAATAAAGCGGATAGATATAGAACATCAGAAAAAGTATTTGTATCTGCCTGTTATAGTGATTAAAAATAGGTGAGGGAATAGTTGGGAAATGCAAGTCCGCAGATTTGCAGATCGAATGACAAGTTTTTCATGTAGTTAGGTAACCAGTTATATTTGTATATTGATATTAAAAAACAAACAAACAAAAAAACCC
>NW_020450972.1:433262-451527 GCF_003343035.1 Apteryx rowi
GATGAAGAAATTCCCCAGATCCTCCTGGCAAAAAAGATAGAACTCACTATGTGGCTGATTCTTTTTTGATTTGTTTGATCACTTTTTGATAAAGTATTAGACAAAACCCAAACTAAGAATCCAAAATCCTTTGAACTTCAGGAATACAGATACTGATCCCTCAATCCAAATTTCCTCTTACAGATTGTGTTCTGTGCCACGTCCAAAACTAGGCAGAGCCTTTAATGTGTGTACCAATACTGTTACCAGAGCTGAAGAATATAGACTAATTAAAGTCTTAACAGTCTAATGAAAGAATTACTATTAGTCCAGTTAGAATAATACTAACACAGTTCAAATGATAAAAAATAAAACCGATACACGCACAGTTCTTAGTATCTACTTCTTGCTCTCATTTTATGCTCACCTGTCCAATGCCGCACCGAGTCCTAAGGTTGATGGCTTAGACTGGTGGGGGGTGACAGGGGGTGTTCAGTCATCAGCATCCTGAGTCCTTGCTGGAAGGAGTAGGGTGTTGAAGTTGTCCTCCTTCTTGCTCTTGGGTCCGCTTTGGCTCACTTTTGTATGTTTAAACACACTCTGCTCCTTGTTCTTCCTTCACTGGTCTCCAATTCCACCTTATATCCAAATTTACTATATATGGTGTGTTTTACATATATTGGATGCTTGCTGTTTCTTCTCTTCATTATCCCTAGACCTGGTTTTGCACATCTCCCAAGGCTGCGTTCTTTGGTGACCAGCAGATGACTGCTGATGAGTTGTTTGTAGACATGGGGCTTCCAATATCATTCTGTGTTTGTACTTTCAAGTCCCCTGCTAYCACCCATTCCAGTTCTCCTCTGTGCTGCATTTTATTTGAGGGTCTTAGATAATTCATTCAATGCAGAATAACTACTGATTATTAATATATACTAGTTACATATATAAGTGTTATACCACACAGTTGTGCAAGCTAAGCAAAAGATTAAAAAAAAAAGTAGGTAACAATTACCTAACTGTTAAATAATTGTAGTTACAACTAGCCAAGCTAAAACAAAGCTGCATTTGTACATCAACTTCTTAAATCATAATAATTAAAAGGGTTCATACATCTGTTATGGAAAGGATAATTTTCTCTGTCTATTTCAATAATACCACCAAAAATTCCAATTTGGGCTCTCCATATGCTTGTGAAATATAATTAAAATGTTTCTCAGACAAAGTTAACAGGAATTACATTAATTGGAGGGTGAGAAAAAGTTTGTAAATGTTGTGATTCTTAAACTTTCTCTTTTAAGGTTACATTTCCTATTCCATTTTCTTTGTTAGAGGTTTACTTATCTTTTACCATTTCCTTTAGCAGCTTTATAGGAATAATGCTTTATGATACCTAAAAGCAAGCAAGCTAGATTACCAAAAATATTTCTCTAAACCACAAACTTTGAATAGTAAAGATTTTGCTTCCATGCTGCTCTTTGCTCCTATTCTCTTCTTTTTGTGAATTTGAATGGTAGACTCCTATCAGTAACTGCAGCCATGTTAAGTGCCTTCCACAAGAGATCTGACAGCATCTGTGGCTTCCAGGCTACAAATGACAATAAATGTGAAGAATTAACTAATAAAATCCAACAGAGATTTAGGTAATAAATATAGAAGATCCGAGGGGGCACGGTGTGCTTCTGAATGTAGGGATTAATATGCCTAAGAATTTACTAATGAAGAATAAACAGGGTTGCCTTTGTATAGGCAAAATACCTGAGAAAGAAGCAAATGCTCTGGTCTGTTTTCTCTGCTTATAGTATTACATGATATATATCTTTCTAAGGACTGGCAACAAAGTTGCTAGACCGATTTAAGAAAATCGAAGTGGATCTACTTGGAAGGGTACAGATAGACATGAGCTTTCTCTGCCTTTGCTTCGTACTGGCTGATCAGAAAATCACCTGCTGTGCCATGGTTTGAATCTCATGTTCTTGAAGTTAGCTGCATAAATTCCTCCTGAATTTGACTTTAGGTTTCTCTATTGTCTTTGGTGGATTTGATTCTTAGGTATTTTTAAAATATTAAGCTATGTCCTTAGAAGGATTTTACAATATGGATTATACATATTATGTATTACTAAATTACTTCTTGGAACATTATTTTTTCATGTAGAGATTAACCGATGAATGGAATTTTAAGGATTTGAAAGTCCTGCTTACACATCTTCCTGTTATTGCATAAAAGATTAGAGGAGCAAAGAGCTATTTTCAAAAGTTGAAATATTTGACCTAACTTTTTAAACAAAGAGGATTTTGCAGGATATATTTATGGTAGTCTGTGATTGGTTCCCTGCTTGCTGCAAAAGGGGACTGGGAAGAACACAGAATGCATTTAGTTTACACCCTTACTGAGAAGACAGTTGCAACTACCCTTTTGTCCCTCTAAACCCCCTATAGCAGCCTGCTGGGTTTTTATGATATGTAAAGCAACCTCATTTTGGCTTGTGACAGATCTTCTCATTGCAGAAAGAGAATGAAGTATGTATGTACAGAAATGTCTCTCTATTTCATAACATATCCTGTAAAAGAAAGCTGGAGGAAAGCGAAGGCGCTTCAGTAGTATGACGTGTTACAGATATTCTCATTTGCAGAACAGCTCAGTGACAATCATGAGGGAGCTCTGGGCTTCCTTTGATGTTTGTGCCAGGTGGCACCATTCTTTAAATCAGCAAGGTTGGCAGGTAGCTCATCCCTGAGTAAGACTGTTTTCATAGGTGTTTCTTCAGTGTGGTCCTTTCCAAAACGCACTGCTGTATGGGATGACTTTCTTAGCGCAAGGACTGCTCTTTAGAAGAGTTCTTATCCTTTCTCTCACAAGAGATAAGAGAGGAGATGGAGGCATAATCCTTGTCCAGGTTCATGTGTAGTAATAGACTGAGCCAGCAGAAGAAGAAATAGAGAAGCATATGCATTTATCTTAAAAAAAATAAAAAATAAAAAAATAAAAATAAATAAAAAAATTGATGTTGTCTATTCTTGCAGTACAGGTTAAGAAGCTATATAAGATACTGTCCTTTCTGAGGCAACTCAGARAAAAAGATCATTTGGGGTTTAAAAGACAGAGGTCCTTATTTCTCCTAGACTGGTCTTTTCCCTCCCTATGCATAACCAATGAAAACAAGAATACTTTATACTAAAGATGGAAGTGACTCCACCAGAACCCTCTTCAGATATGACTCCAGATAGATACAGTAGGTTCAAAAAGATCACTCAGAGTCAAATCAGAGTGATGATATATATTCCTAGTGCTTTTGTTTCTACAATTATTTCAAAGTCACCATATGTAAGTAAAAGTGACCTGTGGTTTGTTCTCCTTGTATGGTTGCCAAAAAGATGTTTACTGTGCTCTGGTTGTGAGCTATGGATATGGATACCCATAGGAAACTGTTAAATGATTATAACCAAATGATTATAGCCACCTGACCTGCAGAACTTTTGGAATATTTAATGGGTAAGCAGGTTGATCCTTATTGCCACAACTCTTGCTGTCATCTTGTTAACATTTTGCAGGACTAACACAGTGGAGGTTGGGATTTACTTCTAAATTCAGGGCATATGTTGTAGAAATCAATGACAGAAAAAAAAAAATGAGGACCTCCTTAAAGCCAGTTTTGTTCAGTTACAGCTTACTGCACAGTGCTATTCACATTGCAGTCAATGAGGGGCTGAGTCTCACTTACGTTCTCTTGTTTTTGTACAGGAACTTATCCAGTGCATTTACATTAATTAGAAAAGAATGCAGCAAGGTTATTTTGCTTCCCCCCCTCCTATTTTTTTTGGTTAGGTCTATTCATTAAGATTTGTAGAAAACAGATGTGATTCTACTTTAATGGATTCAGACTTCTTTGCTTATTGAACTATTTTCATTACTTTGAAGTTTGAAAATAAGCTTAAGCCATTAATGGACTTTGAATAGCAAGATACAAAGTATCTCACAGTCTTCACTATTTCCTACTAATTACTAATTCTGTTTCCATAAGGACTTTTAATGTTTCTGCCTAAAATTAACTGTGCATGCCTTTTAGAATGTGTATTTAAAAGAACTCCTGCTGCTGTGGTAGAACTTTATTTTGCAGAATTCCTGTAAACATGCAAAAATTAACTTGTACATCTGGTTTGCATAATAGAAAAATTCCAGAATATGCACACATGAATGCATGCACTTGCACACATGCTCACACGTACACATGTATGTGTAATACGCCATCCACTTGTATAGAGCGTGAGTTCAGCCCAGCAAACTTAATATAAGGTATTGCACAAATTTCAGAGCATTTTGGATCACTTGGTATATGATAAGCAACACTTTTCTCCTTTCATTCTTAGCATGTATATGAATGAGCTCTGTATATTATAGCAGAATGACCTGAATGTCATTTAGGAAATTTTCATGCTGACTTAATCTTCAAGAAATAACATAAATCCCTGCTTCTGTCAATAATCCTTATCATTATATACCAAACTGATTCATCTTAGCTGTAGATAAATTGAATATAGAATCTTGTTTGCATAATGAAAGTACCTCCAAATGTATAGGACATTTATGCAATGTATGTTTACTCACACAATGCAGGATTCAGATGTCTAGCAACTTGAATCCAAGTTAAGGAACTACTGAACATAATGTTCTTAAATATCTCAAATGCTTGGGAATATGTTGCCAAAGTCACTCAGGAGACTTCTGTTGGTTGCTCTTTCCGCGGTTTGCCCCTCTCATTTGCCTTTGGCCATTGCATCTTGCTAATCAGCATTCTAGAAATCCTGATATGATTTTTGGCATCTGAGAGTGTAACGGCTCCCCAAAATGCYGTGTTGGTTGGCTCAGAGCTTGTTTCTAATTCCAGTTTGACCAAGGACCTCATGCACTCTGTTTTACCCAGCCTTCTAGCCTCGCATTGGATTTGTTTCTCATGTTTCTTCAGCTCACTWCAGCATATAGCAAGAAGGGTAGGTGTAGCCATCTATCAGCCTAAATCCAAAGAATCTAAGCTACTGTTCTCTTTATTCCTGTAATCAGTATACATTTAATCCTCATACACTATTCATTCTCATATTGGCTGTCTTCTGTCATGTGTCTTACCTACACGTTTTAATTGGTTCATTACGTTAGTCATGTATTAAGCGCAATGAAAAGCAATAGTCTTTGGCATCACTGTGTGTTCAGTGCATAGCATATACCCCTTAATGCATAGCCTCCTCCATACTTGTCTTTTGCTTTTAACTTATCATATGAACAGCTATTTTGTCTCAGTCCAAAATGAAATGGGTTAGCTGAAGTGGCCATTAGCAGTGGCTTGACATAACTTGTTTGGCTTGGCACTGAACTGGGCTAGGAGAATTCATACCACTGCTTCTTCTGAGATGCTAGTAGGTGATAACTAGGAGTTAAAGCATGGCCAGAACACAGCCAATTCTTACTTAGTTAAGATTGGTAAGCTATCCCTTGCCAGAGAGGAGGGGGGGAAAAAAAAAAGGCACCAATGATGTGAAATGAGGTTGGGAAGGTTGATCAGTAGTTCAGCTTTCAACCTGTCGGGGTCCTGAGCACGCCCTCAGCCCACCAGGGCCTTAGCTGCCTGTGTTCGAGGCCAGCTCTAATATGATGAAGCTTAACCTTGGACATCCTTCATCACTACGGACTGTAGCTCACCCTGATTACCTTCGCAGGACCTGCTCTGCTCTGCTCTTCTCATCCAGATACTGGGGGACTGTTCCCTTGTTGGGGAGGTCCCTGGCCCTGCCTGCCTTGCTGTCCAAGACCAAGACAGAGGTGGAAACCCCCCCAGCACTCACTGCCCAAAACAAACAACAGACCCATGGACATCATACCCTTCATAGCAAAAACCTCAGGACAGCACAGACTTGTTGTCACCCTTCCCTGTCCTCCTTGAAGAGGATGGACATGTCATGCCATGCACCCAGGGAACATTGGGAGGGTGAACGTAACACCAAAAAAAGGCATAGGTCCTAGGGAGGCTTTTTGTGTAATGATTTTAACTGCATTGTAACGAGGCTTTTCTGTAGTAATAACAACTGTTTGTATCCTCATTACGTTGTTAAGAACTTAATTAGACTAGCAACAAATTTTTAGCTCCCTATATGTACGTGGTGTGTTCCCTTCTGCGCATAATGAGATTTTTGTGTAACATACCCCTGCAGCTGCTCTTGTGCAAGCTCATTTCAGTTTTTAGTGAACTGACTTAAATTACTAATCTGGCAGAGAACTACCCCGAAAAAGAAACAAAACAAAACAAGAAATCTATGTAGCGCTTTTAATTGGCTCAGTGAAGTGTCAGATGAGTACCAGACCTGGTGGGTAGTAGCAGGACTTGTGCTGACATAGATGAGTTTTCTCCCCTGCTATTTTTCTGCCTCTTTTGGTAGCACTAGTAACAGTTAGTTTCAGCCATCTCATCTGAATACAAATTCACCGATTACCGATAGATTAAAAATTGGCCAAAGTCAAACTATGTCTTGCACTGTGTGGATGGTGATACAGCAATCTTAAAATGGTTAATTTGGGCATAACTGAAGAACTACATAAATTACACATTTAGAAAAGGGCTGTTTATGATCATCTTTCACTCTTGCTTTCCTTTATTTTTCCTTTCCTGCAGTCACAAAAGAAAAGCTGTAACATTTAAGCATACCCTTACTGATAAACAGCTTAGTTTGTCAATATTTAGGAAATACCACAAGCTACTTTATACTGTGTCTGATTCAATAGTGCTATGTTATTTTATTGTCATAGTCCACCACTCAAGAGGACAGTTTTGATCAAATAAGGAAAGACAGAAATTCATTGTTTTTTGTTGTTGTTGTTGTTGTTGTTGTTGTTGTTGTTGTTTTTTTAAACAAAAAAAGGTAGATTAGCATAGGTAAAATCCTACCAGGAAAAATCTCTCAGCTTCCCTTATGGTCTAGATTATTCATTTATCACTAGCTATGCAGACTTCTTTTTTTCCAGCGACCACATATGGTCAATTCTCTCCTTTTTAATATTGTAGCTCTCTTAATTGTGCCTAGGAGTCATTTTAATACAGATAATTGAACTTCGGTTAATTCTGCATATGTCGTTCCAGATTAGTTGCTTACTCCTGCTGATTTAAGTCTGGTATTATTCATTTATGCTACGGGTGCATTTCACTCACTGCCACATATGCAGTTCAGTGTGACTTTTTTAAGTCTTGTCTGAACACATTGTATTTGTTGTTACCCAGTAGGAAGTTCTAGAAGAATGTAACATATAAAATTATTATAAGCCTTATTCCTTTAAAAAAAAATTGTGCTGTTTTATTAACCTTTTATTGTTCTGTGGTCAGTAATAAGWTCATTCTGAAAAAAAATTAGAATTTTCTTTCTGAAAAATAAAGTGGTGGTGGGTTATTATACAAAATGTGCACTTTTTTGGTAATTCTCAAATAATGAGAAATGGATGCCCAAATAAAACTGAGCATCTGAGTCCAAGGACTGCTGCTGCCAGCTTTGCCTCTGCTAAACTACTGCAAGCTAAGAAATGCTCAGCTGAGATCTAAAAGCAAGAACTGTGATCAGAGAATAAAATAGATGTAAACTCTGTAAAGATGCTCAAGCCTGTTGTAAAGCGTACTGAACTTCTGATAGAGAAGTTGGGGAAAGAGTTAGAAACTGATGTTAGACTAGACTTCACTCTGAGTTACTTCTGCATCATGTTGCTCTGGTAGTGAGAACTTGGGGTTTCAACCTCTTTTCCACCATCGTGCAGGAGGAGACGTTTTTCTAGTTGGCACTTTAAATAATACTGAAGTGGTGGCAAAAAAGCGTCGTTCTTTTTTACTAGCTGAGCCCTTTAAACTGATTTTCAGATGAAGATATTTTCAAGTGAATAGTGCCACTAAAAAGAGTTAGGCTGGAATCTATTTAAATTCTGCACAGAGTTAAAAATCCAAAGCTGGGCTGTAGTAAGGGACACTGCCATTTGCCTGCAAGGAGATTAAAACAAGGCTTGAAAAAGAACACTGTGCTTTCTTTTGAAATGACATTCCTATTCAAAAATGCCCGTAGTTCTTATATGAAAGAAAGAGACATTAAGTCATTATTAGGATTACAGTGGCAACCTCTAAAATACGTAATTCATTTATCTTGTGTAAAGATAACTCGGTAAGGGCTGGGCTTCTCAAATTTTCCTCTGGGATGCTATGTTTCTGTACTTGCCTCTATTCATTACTGTGGCTAATTACCACGATCTATCTTGACTGGAGGAATTAAAGTCCTCATTGAAATGCATTGATTTAATTCAGAACTTAAATTAGACTGCATTAGAAAGAGAAGTCTACAATATATAAGTTCAGCAACTTGCGGTTGCGAGTTTCCCCATTTTTGGGGTAAAAAGTGTCTAACCTTTCCATGTGGCTCAGGCTTCACCTCCAGCTACGTTACCTCTGGAGGCACAACAGGAGAACATGTAGCCATGTCGATGTGGATTTTAGCTCGAGTGCAAGAGCAGGGAAACTTCAGCGGCAGGTACATCAGCGAGAAACGAGGTGCACCATAGTTGGAAGGCTGTAATCTCTATTTACAACCCTCTAAAAAGTTGTCCTGCATGATAAAGGGATCAGGGCAGCAGTCCAGAAGCTGTTGCCAGCAGCGCCCTGAAAGAGAACTGAACAGTGATTAGATCTGATGTGAGTTTGTTTATACTTCCTGGCTTACAGATAATTAAACAAATAATTTAAAAAGGATCCCTTGAAGTTTCAAGGTTTCCATAATAATATGATGTGATGAATTGCCCCATTCACTGTGGTCCTCTGGCAAAACTGAAACGCAAAACTTGTTCAGTCACAATTAATCACAAATCAGTAACAATTCTTTTTAAAATAAAAATCTTGTTTGATTTCCTCTCAATCACAAGCTATTAAATTTCACTAAGTTATTCCTGGGAATCCAATAGTCCTAATACTAGAGGTAAAATAGAGCTGGTTCTTAGTTCTTGGATTCCTAAAACACTCCTTTCCTTTTTAAGGAGAGAATCACTGTTTAAATAGGGGAATTCTTGTTGTTTAAGTGCATAGTTATATTTTTCTGGACTTAAAACTGGTTAGATCTGTTTTTTCTAGTCTGACCTCCTGCATAATGGCCAACCATTAGAATTTTTCCTAGTGATTTTTATAGCAAAGGGAGTTGTATTCCGTAAATATGTAAGTGAACATTATTAAGAATGATAAATTGCAGTGAAACTAGAGTAGATCTTTTTTTAAAAGAAAAAAAAATCTTAGTTTAAAAACTCCAAGTACTTCTAAATTTCAGTAGGTGGGCTGTTCCAATGGTAAGAAACCTTTGTTATGAAATAGTTGAAGTTTATTCTCAATTTTAATTATTATCATCTATTTTTCACCATTGGAGATTGTAACTATAGCGCCAATCATGAACTAACATACAGATATTTTAGGGGTATTGAACAGAAAGGCGAGCAACATGTGCAGCTCCTTCTGTACAAGATGAAAAAGGAACCAAGTTTGATGAATGTTGTTTATGTCTCACTAACAGCCCTAAAGGCATCTCATAGTTTTGTGATAAGAAAATATTTCCTTGTCAAGAGACATTAACATCTGTTTTTTGAGAAGTTTAGTCATTACATGCTTTGCCTGACAACTCAATGTAGTATAGCTTGATGGATAACTGAGTGAAAGGCTTGAAAGGTCTCCAAATTAAGTTGGTGTTCCAGATTTAATGAGGAATGCTGGAGCACAATAGTATTATAAATATTAACCTTCAAACTGAAAAAACGAACAAGAAAACTTCTTCTTTTGAATAGTTTTAGTGATACAAGAGAATGAATAGGGAGCTCCAGACTTCAGCCCCCTGTCTACTTTCCTTTCATAAAGTCACTATTTCCACTTCAGAGTTTCTTAGTGTTTTTCAGCTGTTGACTATATTGACCTTTGGAAATACATACTGCAAAATTAGTAAGTTTCAGAAACAGTCATCAGAATGGAAGAGATCCACTGTGGGCTGAAATTTAGCTTGTGGGGTGTCAGTCTTCATCTCTAAAATCAATTATTTTTACACAGCAAGAAAGAAGAATATATTCCTCTACTGAAGAATATTTTCCTATTTTCTGCATCACCAGAAACTTCTCCTCCTGTTATTTTACCCTTGGCAGAACTGAATCGAAGCTTAGAATGATGTAAATACTAATAGAATTATGTCTTCCCAAATTGTAAAGTATGTCATGCAGACATAGGGTTAGCTGACAAGTGACGTTAAAACCTGATGAACTCCCTTTACTAGAACTAGCTCCTTCTATGCTGATACAACAGTGTGTAGTAGCATAGGATAATATGGTCGTGTTTTAGAAATCATACATACATATATATACACACGCGCACACACACACGCATGCACACACACACAGTCATGTGGCTTTTCTGCTGTTCCTGAATTTTAAGATGTTTCAGTGCAATGTCCTTTGTCTTATTTTGTGTTGGAACACTACAAAGTAATGATGTCTCCAAAGGAGTCTTTGAAGCACGATTGTTTTTACTTTCAGTGATTCGTAAGCTAAAAGGGCCTGTTTTATCAATGACGCAGGGGATTAACAGGGTTTGAATGTGGGACGCCTTCACCTATCAGTGGGACAACAGTCACAAGACAACTTACATGATAAATTATTACAATTGTAAAGAAAACATGAAATACCTTTGTTCCTAGAAAAGCTGGTTGTATCATCTGTACATGTATTTGCTCTGTCTTTAGAAGCTTTTATGCTCCTTATCTTGTCAAATCACACTTGATTCTCTTTTCCAGTACATACTTCTATATTTCTATTAATAGCAAAGCAAATACCACCTTCCCCCCCCCCCCCAGGAAATTCTAATGAATTTAAATCTATATGTAAAAATGATTTGAGAAGCTTTGAGAAAATATTTAAAGCTGCTTAAAATGGTAAATCATTAGCATAGTCATCATTAATCATTAGCATTACAGCTGAGTATGTATATATTTGAAAACCTGTGGCACTGGCTAGAGCTGCTTTTGCTATAGCCGGATTAGAAAGGTCCATGGGAATTAATTTATAGTACTATTTCTCTCAGAAATCCTGTGAGACCTGTTCCAGTATGTTCTGTACTTCAGATGTTACATAGGCAGAGCTGCATTGTCTGCAGGCAGCTACTTTGTTTGGTTTAGCTTAATACCAAACCTAAATAATATGCATTAGTTAGTATTACATTCCTTTACTCCTTAGTGTGAATTATTCCTTTCAGACAATGGGCATTCCTGGGGGACTGGATGATGTGAAAACGGATGGATCCCTGTTATTACAGGAAAAAGCATGTCACTACACGTTTGTTTTCTTCCAGCATTAGTTCTGGAAGAAAATGGATACCACAGCAGCCTGCGTAGGATGTCTCCCTTTTGTATATGTAGGGGATAGTGCTCGGTAAGCCAGCAGTGAGTTTTGATTTATACCAGACACAGACAACGGTACTCATCTCATGGAATGCAAGAGCTTAACAGAATGATTATATGCATATATGCTTATATACACACACATATATAGGTATGGAAAATGAAAATGTCTAAAATACTAATGGCTAATATATTGAAAATAAAGTTTTATGAAAACTTTAGCTAAATTATAAGTTGAAGGAAGAACATTTTTTCTCTGGGCAGACTTAAGTTATAATTGCCTACTACGATTTTTTTTTGCTAGCATCTCTGTAAAGACGAATAATGAGAATCATGACAAAGAAATCACAAAATCATATTTTAAGGAAAGTATCTTTCTGTCAGGGAACTCTTTACACAAAAGATTACATGTAGCTTTTCTCAGTGTCTCAGAAGTGCACCACTGGTACTAGCAATTTTGCAAGCTATAGCTGTGCAGACCAGCAGGGCGTTTTCCTTATGTGCGTAAATACTAAAATCTTAGTCCCAAACCTTTTCATCTCTTATTTTCTATGAAAAATTATCATCGCTGTAAGATTGTCAGTTGATCTTAACCAAAGAAWTCGTATATCAAATTGAGTAATTCAGGAATGCGAAAGATCTCTTGTAAAGGAGTATAGCTTTTCAAGCGTAAGATGGCAAAAGAAATCATCCAAAGATACAAATAGAAGTTAGACGCTTAAATCCAAGTGGTGCTGTGAATAGTTTGACTTGTTCTGCCTTTCAGAAGCTCCCTCAACGCTTTCAGGTTAATATGTTTTAGCACATTATGAATTGTAAGAGCTGTAAAGAATGATTGTGCCCTGTTTCATGCCGTATGTGCTGTATTTCTGAAGTTGAGGGGGGGTTCCTGTAGGTGAGCAAGTTAAGCTATTTCTGCTCTAAAGTCATTGAAGTGCTGCGTTTTCTTTATGAATGGTGGTATGTTTGGAAAAATCAGCACTGAAAAGGGTCCTAGGTTAGCTCCTATTTGTTTATTCCAGTTGCATTTCACCACTGAGTAAATACAGCTAACCTGGTTTTTTGGATTTCATATGTAGATGTAGTAGTGCACCCATATATATGGCTGACCAGAGCAGTCTCTGACAGTGAATTATGGTATTTACTGATTTAAATAAATACATAGCAATCAACACGATCTGTTTTGAGTATCTTGGCAATGGTGGGAAGCTATATGCTGACAACCAAAGCATGATTGAAGATGTTCTTCAACATAAGAATTTTAGTTGGAAAATGAAAGGTCATCAAAATTGAAAATTTTGAGGGGAACCGTGTTTACTTTAACATCTGCAACAGGGGAAAATCCTGAAGATTTTTATTTACTATTTCTTTTCAGTAATATGATAATGCTAAACTATTTTTGTCTGGGCTTTCTTTCAAGTTGCACATTAATATAAAAGTGTGGATTTTTTCAGATCAGGTTTGCAGATCCTATATGGCATTGTTAATATTCAGTTTCCTAAATCCTAAAATTTTCACATTATATATATGTATATATGAAAAAGGTGAAATATTTAAAAATAAACTATTTTTTTATTTTCTGTAATGAGATGTTTTTGACAGTACCAAATCAATTCAATTTAGATTAGCCTTTGAATTTGGAAAATTTTCAGATTTTAGAAAAAATCTCTACCTGACAGTGTTTTACATTGAGCACAGTCTGTTTTCTAAACAGCTTTATCTGTATTTTTTCCATATGAATTTATCTCCCCAGCTTTCATCCTCTTTGCTCTCAGTACAAGTTATGTTAGTTTATTTTAGGTTGGATTAACAATGTAGCTTTTATTTTCTTTGTTTCAATAACCTAAGATGGGGATCATTCTCATAATTTTGCATGCCATCTTTCTTTGCATCCATTGCAATTGGCTATAATAAAAGATTCCTTTAAAAAAAAAAGTCCTATTCCCTCTCAGAGGCACATACATTTGCCGTGGCCATCAGAGGAAATCCAAGTGTTTCAAAAGCCATCTGACCCATTTTCTTTTGTTTACGACTACATCTGGGTTTTCTTTTTTAGTGTACGCTTGGCTAGGGATGCGTTAAACCCATTCATTGGATCCAGATTTCCAGCTCTTGGCACCACTTGGATTTCTGGTTTCAGTCCAGAGTAGCTTCTCTTTTGTGTGAATGGGAAATAGAGTATCCTTTTCTCTTTGCATTTGTAATGTGTGAAATCAGATTGCCATTACCCTTTCTCTAGTCCCTAATTTTAATTCCCGTGATGTAACAAACGTCACGATAATTCACTTTAAAGTGAGGACTGTCACATTAGCCATAGCCAACTGGTGTGAAGCTGTCTGGTTTTTAACCAGGTGGAACAGTGTCACCGGACATAACTGTAGGTTGAATTTAATACGTTGCAGGACATCCATCTGCTGGGATATTTGATTTATGAAAATTACGCTTGGAGGAAAGATGATGGGTCATGGGGAAGGGATGAAGGAAAAAGAATACCCTCAAGATTTGCGGTGGGTGTTAGAAGCAGAGGGCAAAGAATTCAAAAAATCCCTACTTTTTTTTTTTTTTTTTCTCATGGTTTATGTTAGTAATTAGCTGTAGTGGGAGGAGTCAAGGAGTTGCAACGGTCTAGCTGTCATGGCAAATGAAGCATTTTGTCTTGCCGTGGTGTTAAATGATTTAATTAGAGGTGAAGAGTCTGTGTATTTCCACGTTCATGGAGGGGAAAAAGAGCATTGGCTGTCTTCTGGACAAACTTAGAAACAGAGATATCTGCCAGTGTATCTTCCTGTTATTTTAATTATTTTGGAAATCAAATGTGTGTGTGTGTATATATATGTATTTTTTAACAGATGGCTTTATGTCCATAAACTTTGTGCAGAAGTCAATGCAGCAATAATAGGAAAAAAAAAAAGAAATTACTGTTTTATTGAAGTTTCAGTGTGAAGAATACAGAACATCCCAAATCTTTTGCAATGAACTATGACAGCTAATTAATAAACTGAAACAGTTGAATAAATTCATAATAGCGCTCTTTTTTTTTAAACTATCCCGCCCCACACTTAAATCCCATTTCATGGATCTATACTTCAAGTCAAGCAATATTTAATATTTTGAGATTAAAACCTCACCAGATGTTTTTTATGAGAAGTTTGACTTATTCTTGCAAATGAGCTCTTATTTCTGAACCCAAAGGAAACCTTTCTGTTGTCTTTATTTCCTAAAATCCTTACATGCTTCTTGATTATAGCCTCCTTGTAGTCCAGTCTGTACAGTAGCAGTAGCTGCCCATTCCTTTTAGGTTTCCTTTGATTTAGGTTTACTTACCTGTGTTTCTGGAGTAATAGGATTCTTTTACCAGAATTTCTCCTATAATTGTCTCAAAAGGGAAGAGTAGGTTTACTTTACTGTAAGGTGGATTGCTTTACTCTAGTATACTAAAGTATTATATTGAGATGCGGTGAGTCTTGTATTTTACACTTAGGAATAAACAAGTGGATTGACCAAGATGAACAGAGATCCATATATTCTTATGCTTCTTGCATACTTATAACTTCAATATGTCTAGACTAAGCCTTTTCAAGAAAATTGAAGAAAATGTTCAAATTCGAGCCCCTTATTCTGCAATCAGATTCAAGTAGATAAAGCTTAAATGCCATGATTTTGTTCCTACTGGGACAAATGGCAAACTGCCATTGCCTTCTGTCTGCGGAATCAGAATTAAAACCAAGCTGTAGGCTTGCAGTTAAGCTTGTCTTAAATCCATTCCAGTCCCACAAGGCTAAAGCAGAAGTTGTGCTGTATCATTGTGAATATGCGGGAAAGAAAATGGAGCTATCTAATTTAGATGAAGCTTAATGTTTACAATTTTTTAAAATATGCTCTCTCATTGGGTATGAAAGATTGTTATTTAGTCAAATCAAGCTTTTGCTATCATGGAAAGCTGCTTGTCTTGAGGATTTCATTGTTCACAGTTCATTTTTCACCTTCTTAATATTGTGACAGTCATAATACTTAATTTGTGAACCCATAGTTTTCCCAGTGAGCCTCACTCTGACTGCCGTTTCATGCTTTAAGGCCTGCTTTCTCATCTTGATATGGTGTAGAGCCTTATTTTAATTTATTTGGGTTTGATAAGATTGTCAACCTCATATTCTTTCCTTTATAATGAAATATGAAAATAGCTTTATGCTATGYGTGTGATTTCCTTATGCATGCGTAAGGAAGTTATTTCTTCTATCTGAATAAAGTCTCCAGAAAATACCCTAGCACAAATTAATTGCTTTGTATTTTTAGTTCCATATTTTTCTTTTCTTTTCAATGATTCACCACTCTTCCAGGCAAGTCTCTGGAAAATTTCACTACTTTCAGAAGACTACTTTGGATGTTTTTTTCCCATACGAAAGATTACCCAAAGACTTTCATTTTACATTTTGACTATTCATTTTCCTTTTCCCTCCTACGTGAGAGCAGCATCCTTTGGAAATTTGAATGATCCTTCATTCTGAGAGATTTATCTATCGCTAAATGTCTTATTTGTATAACAGAGAGCTTCAGATTTTGTAAAAGCTTTTACTAAGCCTTTTGCTTAGTTTGTGGTAATTTGAATTTTAGAATATATACTTAATTCCTTCCCTCTGATATGAAAGTAAGGAGAGGAGAGAGATAAAATCTCAAGAATTTACAGAAGAGGCATTTCCATGTGCAGAGCGAGAGACTAAATTCATAAAAGCATCTCACTGTATAACATTTTCACTGAGTGAATGTTTCATGGTCAGATCCAAAGCTCATTAAAGTGATTCGGTCATTAAATCCTGGCCTTTCATTGACTGAAGTTCAGATCAAGTAGCTCATCCTTTTCTTTCTACAAATACGAATCTTCTGAATGTTCCCATYACAGCAGTCTCTAATTCCCTAGCTGATACGCATATATGAATCTCTCTGTGTATGTACGTCTGTATACAAACACATATATTCAGTTTGAACACATAGCTGGATGTGTCAAGTAGATGCTTAGCTTTGGGACCTGGAGAGAAGATCCAATAGATCATATCTTCTAACTTTTCACTTATCTGAATCAGAGCTGTGAGAGCATTTCAGCTGAAAAAGACCCCTGGAGATCATGTAGTCCAACCCACTGCTCAAAGCAAGTCCGGTTCAGTGTGCTTGAGTTCAAAACAAGCTAATATTAATTAAATCCTGCTTAATATGCTTCATATGCACATTTATGTGCTTACAGTTCAAACTGTGCAAACTGTGCTTAATATGCATATTTATGGGTAAAATTAGTCCTCTGCTTTTGGATCTGGGTCCAGATACCTGCTATCATGTCTTTGAGCTCCAAGGGGGGGGCGCTTATCTGCCCAACCACTGTGGATTCCACTGGCTGTGACTCGCAATTATTTTCCTTAAAGAAAAGGGCAACATCCAGTAATTCACCTGAAACTGGCACCTTACCCTTATGTTCCTTATGGACTATCTATGCCCCCAAGTTAGCTGTAAGCAGGAGCCTTGTATTCCAAGAATGCATTTATTCCTGCAGTTATCCATGCTTTTTAATTATTTGAAGATGTATAAAACTTGGAATAAAATGCACAATAATCTTCTACGAAGTGGGTATTTTCCATAGCAATCATTTTCTGAATTTATTCTTTTTCTAGTAGACTCTAGGACTAGTGATTATGGAAAAAAAATACCCTTCCCACCCCCCCACCCCCCCAAAGCATCATATTTAAGGATATCACCTAATGTAGAGAAGAACAAAAGTGTGTGTAAAATGTATTGATTAATCCACTTTACACATACCCATTACAAATAAGAAATATGCTGCTGAGCTGAGATAATGTGCGTTATCCCCCAAACAACTCTTTTCAATTTTGTGGGCTTCTCATAATGCATTTTGCTTTTTCCTCAAGAAGCAAATTGCCACCTACATTAAGGCAGGAGGCAGGAGAACAGTTTTGGGGAGGAAAAAAAAAGTCCGAGCTGATTTGTGATTCATTTATTCCTTAAAAAAAAACTGCACTGAAGTTCTTCATGAAATAAAAGGTCAAAGATTATGCCATTGAACTGTTGAACCRCTGTGAGTGGGATGCCTTCTTTCAACTTGCTCAAAGAAAAACATTCATCATAGTTCCTTGCTGAATTTAAAGGAAAAAATAACAGGCTWTCTCACCCTTGGGAAACTTCTGTGTTTACTTTGCTGTAAGCTCTCCTTGAGGAAATTTGGGTAGCCRTGTGCCGTGAATCTGAGGAAGGATGAGTCTCTGTTCCACAAGAAGWTTCTGCACTAGGAAGAGAGGGTTTATTTCCTATATTCTCTCATGTCACCTCTGTAGAGCAGTATGTGGTGTGGGTGATCTCGTGCTGGACTCCGGAAAGGCCGGGGACTTTGTGGCAGGGCTGCTGGATTAGGGGGATTTTTGGAAGCACCAAGCTTTCCGAAGCAATTGGCATCGTGCGACTACTTTATAAGAAAGATTAACAAATGCAGTGGCAAGGAAACTTTGGGTTAACCCTGTCTGTGTTTGGGCACCAGTTACTGTAAAATAAAACCTTTTGTGGTAGTGCTTTAGGATTTGATGAAAAAGTCCCTTTCAGCAAAGAAGTTTAGTCACAGAATCACAGAATGGTTGAGGTTGGAACTGATGGAGTGGCAGAACACGCAGGGCTCCAGTCTTTGCCTTGTGCTAAAGGTGGAGGTGAAGGGAAGCCTTTGTCAACGCGAGGGAGGGAAGAGGATGCGGGCAAGGACACGGCGCCCTAGTCGTGACTGCCTGCAGGGGCTGGGCAGCTCTTGGACAAGCTCTGCTTTCCCTTTGTCTTCAGCAATTCGCTGCCCTTGCTGAGGGAGAAAATCC
>NW_020450973.1:0-47029 GCF_003343035.1 Apteryx rowi
GTACAGTCTCCGAGAATACCCTGTCTATCTCTTGTTCATCTTCTCGGATGCTGCGCAGCCTACTGACCTCCTCCCGTAACTCCCTTACCTGACGACACAACTCGTCAACAGCAGCACACCTCCTGCAGGAGAGCTGGCTGCCAGCCCAGGCCTCCCGGAGAGGCCCCAAGCACTCCCTGCAGCCTGAGACCTGTAGAGCCGCATCTACTGTCAGAGGGTGTCTCTGGGTCCCAGCCTCTGACACAGCAACTCCAACAGCCACTGGGGAACGCGCTGTGCGGCGTGTCATGACCATACTTGAGGAAGCGTACACCACAGGGAACAGAAACGAAGGGTCCTTCGTGCGCCCTTCTGCGTGAACTGCTGTGCAAACTGCTGCGTCTGTACGCTGCCTCACATACACACATATGCAGCACGAGTTTACATTAAATACTTGGAAGACTATGCCAAACTTTAAAGACGGAAACCATTTTGCAGAATGAGATTTCTTCTTGCGTGGGTACATGAGAAAAATCCTTGTTTTTATTAATTTCTACAGGGATTCTGACTTAGTTTTCCAGGCAAATAGCACACACCGAAGGTATCAATGGAACAGTGCAAACTATTGCAGCAGTATGGTTATCAGGATAATACCCTTCGAAAAAAAATCTTTAAGGAAATTAATTTAGAGGCAATGTAGTCTACACACTCTCTCCTGAAGCCTACACAGTATTTTGCAGCAATGCTTTCATTAATGGAAAAACCCAGCACAAACCATACACTAGGCTAGGGATCAATAACCCTCTCCATAGAGGCTACAGGTTTAGAGATGTACGTTATTACAAGGTTGGCTGCTTGTGGCCATGCTGGAAGGAATTTCCTCAGCACAGTCCTCCACAAAGGTAGTGGAGGGCACTGCAACCTATCTATGTCTTGAAGCCTGTTAAAAAACAGGTTTCTTGCTCCTTGACTTAAAAGCTGCAGTAGAACTTCATCTTACTGATCAGGCTGGAAATCAGATGGCAGACAGTCACATATAGCTTGAAACCGTTCATTTTCTTGCTAAAAACAAGTAGCTCCACTCCCCTGTCCCTAAACGTTTATATTTCATATGTAGATGTCACTCTTCTCCTCCATCTGCTTCACAACCTAGCTTTCCAAAGCTGAAAGGCCAAATAGCCCGTCACAGAAGACGTAACACTTGTAAAAGACCTTTCCCCTTCTTCTAAACTGGAGAGCAGAATTGCGCTGTTTCCTCCCCGTTTCTTCCCCCTCACTACCTTTAACCTCACATGCTACAGAGGACCACACACATTGGAGAGTCCAACCAACTTACCTCCACGCCAGGCAACTATACAACCCATTCGTTTTCAGACTGAAGCCACTTACTTCTTCGTATCAGGACTGCTAGCACTACTCAAACTTTATCAAAGACACTCCAAGAGACTCTTGCCCCTTCCTTTACTTTTATCTCTAAGGAAGACAAAAAAAGACATTTTCTCCTTGATGTCATTTGTCCACGCATGAATGAACAAGAGAAGGGCAGGGTATGTACCAAGCATTACTAATGAGCATGTTATGCTTCCCACAGCTTTGTCCAGGGGAATACATTTTCCTTTAGCATAAGAAAGCCATTGTCCCCAGAGAGCTGCATTAAGAGGCTTCATTGATTTAAAAAATAAATAAAACAACAGTTGAACAGCCGGTAGAGAAGCTGCTCTCATTAAAAGAAGGAGCTGCACATAGGCCAGCAAGAGCTCTCGCATGCTAACTGCCAGCAGAAGAACAAAAGGCAGCCTAATTCACAGGGAGCACTCGAAACCCAAACAAAGCAAAATATTCACACAGCAGCTATTGCAAGAATGTCCAGCATCTGCAGTTTTGTGGAATGCCCAGCAAAAACTAGTCTTGAAAAAAAAAAATAAAGGGCACTGAGGAAAGTTGTGGCTCTCCAACTTCAAGGGCCTGCTCTTTTAAAACAAGTTATTTTGTAAGCCCATATGCCTCAGGGCTCTCTAGAAAGTCAAATGGCTTCACTTATTATTACAGCATCTGAATAACATTTAGCAAAAAAAAAAAAAAATCTCATATCATGGAAAATCCTGAGCGGATTCTGAGCTGAAGGTTTAACTGAGCTTAACAGTTAGCCATTTTCAGATCCCAAACATCATTTTCAGATTGCTGGGAATACAGATTCAAATAGCCTTATCACGTACAGGGAAGAGGCATGGGATGAGAAAGACCCACAAATCCGCCACCTTCAAGTAGCCAATATGCACATAAGACTGTGGGGAGGAAAATATTGCAGTAATAGAGTCAAATCTAATTTCTTCTCAAACCAGCAGGGTTCCCTGCATCATAAAGTTGTACATAATGAATGAAGCAAGTATTTGATATTGAATTCAGGCAACTCCGTTTTTTCAGCTCTCCTTCATGCAACAGGCATTTAGTCTTCAGGGCTCAACATTGTGAAAGAAAAGGCCTTATAATGAGAATTCACTGCACCATGCCCAGTGCACAGCCTCCGGCCATGCCATTCCCATTTCCAGGCCAGCTGATATCCCTGAGGCACCCAGGAGGGCTGTCTTCCTGTCTCATCTCTTAAAATGGGGAAAGCAGTAGTAACATGCAACAGGCTTCCCAACAAGGGGGGCAACCAGCCCCACTCAAAGCTCAGTACATCCAGAGTTTTCCAGCCGCCACCACCACCACCACCACCACACCCAGAAAACACCTCCTCCTCCTCCTGCCCTTCTGCTACTGCCATCAACAGGCTCCATGGGGTGGTAGGAAAGGAGAAACACTGCCTAGCATCACCTTACTGGCAGCATAAATACAGCTGCACTGATTTACCGCAAGACAGGTGGTCAGCCCCAAACGATGTGTTGGGGAAGGCAGGAGCTGCTGATTGCTAAACCACAAATAAAAGACTACACCTACGGATCAACATTAGTGAAGAGACGTGAAAAAAGGTACCCATCCCCCGCCACAGCACACAGGAGCAGGCATCCCTCAGCAAGGGGGTGCAGACATACATTTAGAAGACCGCATGGTCTCTCTCTGCTCTGAAGAGCGCTGCCCACCACTTTGTCCTCCAGCAACCTAGGAAACAGCACCAAAGTCAGCAAGCACTAAAGCACTTTGCACAAACACTTCAGGATGTCAAACACATGCTCTTAGATGCTACGCAAGATAGCCTGCTGAGTATCACTTGTATCAAGTTGTATAGATGGTTCACAGGGGACCAATCGACAAGACACGGTACACTAATTACAAACCACTCTGTTGCACAAGATGAAGCAAGTCCAAGTCACATTTTACTAGATTGCACAGAGTGAATCATGAACAGTTTACAAACAAAAAAAATGCCCGATTCCACAGGTACCTGAAACACAGATGAAGCAGCCAGTGATTTAGCTGTAGGAGATCCTAAAGAGATTCATTGACTTATATAAAAAAAAACCTTGCATAGAAACACTTTTACATCCTCACCCTATATTTAAGATGTATCACATATCATCTTCTATCCCATCAACACCCAAAGGCAGTCGCAACAGACTAGCCTAGAACAACTGGAAACTATATATTAGTTTTGACAGTACCTACCAAAACTCACTTTCATAAACACTCTAAAATGAAAGAAGCTGTCAAAGCAGTATCTGTGGAAACCTGGTACAGGATATCCGAGACTTTTTTATTTTATTTTATTTATTTATTTATTTTTTACACACGTATCCTAACATGCAAAAGAAAATAGGCAAGCACAAGAGACATCCACGGAGTGTGACTCTGTTTCGCTACAGCAATTACAGAGCCCTTTTGATGCATTACTGAGTCAGCAGGAGCTTTGCTTCCTTAGGGAGGCCTCAGGGGTGTAAAAGAGAAAGAACCAGACTAGTCAGTCCATGGTGGAGCGCTTTAAGGCGGCAACCAACTCCTGCCATTACGGCCAAGCTGACAGCTCTCCTCAGGGATTGCCTTTCTGCACCGCCCCGCGAGGGCACATGCGGCGCACTGCAGCAACCCGCTCTCCTCCACAAGGCCCCCGAATTCACCCCCATCAGGGCAGGGCAAGCCGCTTGAAATTGAGGAGGAGCATTTCTCCTCAACAGCTGGCATCTCCACAGGAGAGGTGCAGATGGCTCCTTTAACACGAGAGCATCCTGCTCGCGGAGACCTCGGTTTCAATGAGACACGCTGCCCTGCCAGCCGGTCACGTTAAGCCGACTCAGCTGGGCAAGCAAACCAAAGCAAACGCTCCTCTTTCCTTCCCTTTTCCCCCACACTGCTTTCAGCAAAGCATCACTGAGGAGATCAACACTCAAAGTCCCAGCAGCAGACTGCTGGCTGGCCATAGGCAGGAGGAGTTCATTATTACTTCATTAGAAAATCCAGTTTTATTATGAAAGATCCACCCAGTACATACATAATTACAAGTGTACAGGCCAGCTATGCCTTAAAGGTCCCAAAGGTATATATGCACTTTTTCCCATGTCTTTATCTGATAACGTGTCGGAGGTGACACACAGCATCCCTGGAACAGGGCCAGCTTTGGGGCAAAGAAAGAAGCCAGACGTTTTTCGGATTGCTAAAGCAATACGAACGGGTATTTCAGCCACGAGCGCCAGGGCAAATTTCCTACGAAAACAGCAGCTGCTTGCGTCAGGCACAAGGGAGACTGGCTTGAAGGGTGTGATGCAAAAAAAACCCGCTGCCCTCCCTCTGCCTTCCCCAGGGTGAGCTTCACGGCGCTTCCCCCCCCCCCCCCCCCAGCAGGGTGACCGCGCGGGCTGAGCTGCTGCCCGCGCGGGGACGGAGCCCGGCCCGGCGGCAAGGCGCGAGCCCCGCACGGGGACCCGCCGCCAAATCCCCGCAGCTGCTACAGCACCGCCCTTCTGGCAATATTCCTGCTTCGCGCACCGAAATACGCCCGATTTGCACAAATCACGGACGAGCACTCACGAGCAGCCCCCCATCCCACCCCGATGCAAGCGGGACACTGCAGCAGTGCCCGGGCAAGGCGGCTCCGGGCTCCCCGCGGGGCCGGGGCATCAGCACCACCAGCCCCCCAACCCCGGCCGGACTCCGCCGCGCTACTCACCGGCAGCCGCCGCAGCACCGCGCTCCCCCCACGCCGCCCCGCGCCGGGCACCAGGGCCGAAAGGGCCAATCAGCGCCCGCGGGGGCGGGGCCTCGCCGGGCGGGGCGGGGCGGGGCCGGGGGCTGTGGCCAACATTCTTAAATCTAGTAAATATCCAGAGAAATTATGGTTTCTTTTTAAAGCTAGCAGCATCCCTTTAATGTCATCGTTAAACTAAATCAAAGGTCTTACAATTACCTGGTTTGAGGATGTTGCTGATGGTGCTTTTCAGAGCTGCTAAACACCAACAACCGAAAGTCGTTGCAGAGCCAGTTATACAGCCTCATGTAAAGTAAAATAACTTGTGATGTGCTTTTGCAAAGTATAGATATTGTATATTTTCTACGTTGAAATAATAATGCAAATGAAATTACATGTTTATGTCATGAAAGGGGGGAGGGGATTGGAGGCTTTTCTCTATTACCAGAGCCACATGATTTTTCGTCATATAAAGAAATAAGATCTCGTACATCTTACATTAACACATTTCACAGTTAAATGGCAAATGACTGCTGCATTAATCATTTCAGCTGGTTTATTACAGTAAATATTTGGAATATATTCTTTAATGAAGGCCAAGCACAAGAACATTGCAATGAAAAAAAATATTAATGGAAACCTGTATTTTTTAAGAGGAACAAATGCAATTTACAAATGCAGTCAGCTTAATTGCAGAAGGAATTAATAGGGTTTCTCTGTGGAGCTGGTGGATTCTTTCTGATCAGAGAATATAAATACAGAGAAAGTTACACTCACACGTGAAAATCTGATAGCTATACAGTATGCTGCGTATAATGAACAAAATGACTTTTATGGATCCATGGCATGTTTCTATAAAAATGCAGTAAAGAAAACTTAATGAACTGTGGAATATTTTTTCTATGAAAATAAATGCTTCGTGGTCCTTTAAAAAGTTATTTATCCTAAAATAAAATAAAAAATATCCATCACTGCACATCCCAGATCTCACAGAGAAGAGGTGTGAATTTATGATCATTCACTCTCCATGACATCAGCATCTCTGCATGATGATGGTTAAATGTCCTTAATTCTGTAAGACGGCCCAGTAGACATGCAAAGTGTTGAGGGTTATCCGGGTGGTGAAGTTTGCAGAATTTCTGTAGAACATCCAGGAGGGGTTCTTGAAGCCTTTCCACAGATTCTCTGTCCTTTATGTATTGTCGATCTGGTTATAGTTTTAAAAGAAAAGTAATTAGCCAATATATGCTCTGATTCAGTGTAAATATTTTCACATCATTGGTAAGCTACCACTTGCAGGCTATGGTATCTGCTTATTCTCTCCTCAACAGGCAGTGATGTTCACACCTGCCAAGAATACTATTTTTCAAGTTAAGAGGGAACAAAAGTGACTTAACATCGTAATTTTGGTTCAGGGTTTGGTTCATGCAAGCTTCCCACTTCTAGCTACGAATAACTTTCAACTTTTTCAAAAACTAAGGAGTTTCAACTCAGAAATGTCTGTCTGGGATTACACTGTCACCTCCAGGGTGGTTCTGTGCCTGAGTATGTCCTATGATGCATTGCAACAACTTAGCAGCACAGCGCAAATCCATGGAGATGTGGTACAACCAGGGACAAGTAGAGGGACAATCGAGAAGAATGTGCGTATAGGTCACCGGGAAGAAATCAAACATCTTGATCCTCAGGTGAAATCCCTTTTCTGTTAGAAAATACTTAACTTCTTATTTTGTTCTTATGTAAGTACATTGTCTGGGTGTTTGGAAGGAGAGGAAAAGAAGAGGATGGGATTTTTCAGTCATTGAAATTTTTAGTGTACAGACTTTTCCTGAGCTGCACTGGCTCAAAGAGCCATGGAATTTCTTAACTTTTCCCATATTCCATGAAACCTTATCTGGAAACCTTAGTAGCTCTCTCATGTCCTGAAGCATCAGGCTTCTCTTCTCTCATTCCTGTGATATTCAGTTTGCTTGAGGCACTATACATTTTCTCCATATTTTCTGGGTGGAGCTGATTAGTTTTGTGCTGTCAAAGAATTACTTTTTACAACTAAGGCCTATAATCAAGGCTGAGACACTACTATGCTGATACTACAGAAAGGTCAGTCTCCAAGGCTTTATAGACTAAAGGACAACTCAGTATTGTCCTGGCGCTCTTGCCAGCTGGTATTTGTGCAAGGAAAGCTCAAGACCTTTGTTGCCATTCTCTGTTCTAATGTCTAGGACTTCCCAATTTCCTTTTGAAAATGTGACGTTTCTTAATGGAGTGTAGTGACAGACCTGTTACCACACCTGAGATTTTCTGAAGGAAAGAGCCCTTTGTGCTGAGCAGTGCTAAAGTACTAGCAATTCTTTAAGCAGGTACACAGGCATTTTTCTCTTTAGATGCAAAACCAGATGGTGTAGCAGGACATTTGGAGTTTGGCTTTGTTTGCTTGTTTTCTGTTTTAACTTCTAAATATACTGATTTTCTGGTTTAACTACTGAATATATTAAGTAAGCATATATGCTTGCTTACTGTATGTAGGATACAAGTGTTTTACACTTTTCAAGTCACACACCTAATGCTTTCTTTCCAAAACCACTAATATGTGATTCTGAATTAGAAGTTACCTGGAGAGAGGATAACTATTGCTGTGAGCAGAGCATATTCTTCCTGTGTCATCTTCAGCTCTCCAATGCTTTTATAAAAATTAAACATGGGAGTTATGAATTCATCTGAGATACCTGTGGAAAAAAAATGTGATAATATTATTATTTTTTAATTATTCAAATACTGTGGTTTATTGCCACTGAGCAACTAATTATTATTTGGAGCCTTGACCATTTGTATTCATGGGAGAAATGTACTGGTCTGATGCAATACAAGTAGTTACAAAAGTACAAGCACATCCTTGTTTTTCAGAACACAGTAGAAAGAGGCAAGCACTGACAATTTCTCTTTGCATGGCTTCAAAGTCTTTCAGGTCCTTTTCCTCTGCAGGTTTGTACTTCTGTGCTCTTCAGGACAAGTTCCATATGTGTTTTGATCCTGTCTGCTGATATTCCAGTCATCTTCCATTTCCAGTGTGCACAGTTTGCCAAGCAATCCCTATGTTCCCTATGGTTACACTAGTTATACAGAAACCTCTCAGGGTGTATGGCTTAATTCTGTCTCAACTTCACTATACAGCTAACTGCCTTGAGCAGTTGCTCCAGTTGTCTCCATAAAGAGACTTAATTGCTCCTTTTATTTAGCCTGAAACTTTAGCCAGGTCTAGGATTACCTGTAGTCCAAGATCAACTTGCTTGCAAGTACTACTACCTTCCAGCATAAACTTGTGTATTATAAAGTACGGAACCATAAATAATTAAAATGCAGCCCAGTTTAAGTTGGGATCATGTGATTCTCTTACCACCAGCAAAATCCTTTGGGGTTACTGAACTGGGGCACGCCAACTGGGCTTCCTCTTACTGACTTTGTCATCAGGTCACAATGTTCTTACTTAGTCTTAAATTAAGGATGTAGTTCACTCCAGTCTTTGGTGTAAAAGAGAAGTAGGACCTGTGATATCAATTTTTTTTTTTTAACTGGTGTGTCAGAGTGACTTGAAGCAACCACTAGACTGTCAAAAGCAGTTCCCTGCATCTCTTAGGCACCTACAAGGTTTAGAGTCCAAACCAGTGGTTCTGCAGTGAAAAGCCTTTCAGCCTTTCTTAGGTGAAAGGATAGCAACTTCCTCTGTTGCCGCAAATGAGGGCCATATCATTTCTTATCATTTTACTCTCTCAAGTTTTGAGCTGTTCTGAAATAAAACCTTACATTGCTGTGGAAATGGTGTGAAATAATGTGGGTTTGAATGTTTTATACAACATAGAGCTGAAGTCAGGAGTGGTAGTCAAATGTTGCTGTGAGGTTTGGAGTGCCTCCAATAGGAGAAATTCAAAATGAAACTCAGCAGATGCAAATCAACAAAGAGGAGACATGAAGAGGTCACTTGACTTAACCAAGAACATGTCAATTTTGCCTTGACCCTGATAGTAGAATCAATGAATCAGTAGAAATCAGTAAAATAGTTACATGTCCCGACTGAGTAAAAGTATATTTGACATTAGCAGCCTGTGTTCACTTCAGATTACAAACCACAAATCTGATGGTTTTTGTAACAAGCTCAACACTATTAAGAAGAGTATGAGTCACTTAAGCAGAAATATGTGATGAGAGTCAACTTGTTCTGCAGTAGTTAGTAACACCGTTGGAGATTTATGCAGAACAAACAACAGTCATACCATCTACTGTTCTGCTAAATTTATGTTATTAGTCATAATAATTAACTATTTAAAATGGTGAGCACTTGTTACGGCTAACTTTTGGGGTCTGCCTGACAGTTGTAAATGCCCAAGTTCCTTATAACTAAATATGATGAACCAAAGTCTTAAAGTTCTTAAGAATGTAGAAATATGAGGGGGAGAAAGGAAGTCTAGCTGAGTCCTAAAGCTTAGCAGAAGAATTCCCTTCTTGAAAGTGAATAGCACAACAGTGACATGATAAAAGTCCAAGACAGACTGTGGATATTTTTAGAATTCCCTATCCAAGGTATCATGCTGCTGAGCACCATCATCTTGACAGCAGGCAGGAAATGGAAGGAAGTGGGCTGTGACTAAGACTCTCCTTATTTGTTTCTCCTGCTCATCATTTGATTTTTTTTGGTCAGGTTAGTTTTCAGCCAGATGAATTCCCTTGTTTTGCTCACCGCGCAGCTCCACAAGTCCTACCAGCAATATAACAGAAGTGGGATGAAAAAGATTATGGCAAATGGGGTGTGCTAATACCTAATTCAGGTCCTCATTGAGTCAGGCACTGTATAAGTATGTAGTAAAACAGTGCTTGCCCTGAAAAGCTTACAATCTAACATTAAGAAACAAACTCATGGGTGAGTGAGGCAAAAAATTGGGTATGCATGTGAGAGTAAATGAAAATACAAAGTGCTTCTCTGCACTACTGTAATCCAAATAGAGAAATAAAACAAAACAAAAGAGGTGAAAGAGCAAAAAAGAATGTTATAGCAATACAACTGATGTTTGCTGTTGTTACTAAAATGAGTACAGCTTTGAAAATTTTAAATAGATAAGTGTCTCAGGACAGTTTTGAACAAAACCATGTAAAACAAACAGTTTTACGACTGGCATAATGGAATTTTTTCTTGGTTACTAGTTCTGCCCTCCTCCCATCTCTGCTGGTTTTCCCCTGTTATTTCATCATTCTGTATTAACACATTATACAAACTGCTGTTCCATCACAAGAGGGGGCTGTTCTCTAATGTGATTGAAAATGCTTTAGTTTGGATTTAATAAGCTTCATCAGAAAGCAAAAAAGCAGAAAACAGATGTTTATAGTTCTTCCTTTTTGCCTTATCTACTGTACGAGATGTTGTCACTTCAATTCAGATTTTCAAAAAAAACCCTAAAGCTGATTTGTTGTTTGTAACTGGAAGGGCTAGAGGAGAAATGAATTATGTCGCTGTTCAAATGTCATTATTACAAATCAGACTCCAGAAGTGAAAAATGAAATAGAATAAAGCTGTAAAGTGTTTCTGGCCTCAAAGAGAACAGAAAAGTTAGCTCTGTTTGTTTGATTGACTTTATTTAGATTTGCCAGGAAAACTCTACAGTACTATATTAGATGGACCCAACTTCCTGGTCAGTGTTTATGATGCATCCTTCTTACCTTTTTTTGCAAAAGCTTCAGAAACTTTGTTTCACGAAGCGTTACAGCAATGAGAAAATGGCCCTCCTTTGTGTCTCATTGTGCATCATTCTGAATTATACAGGTTTCTGCCTACCATCTCCTGAAGACACTGCAGTTCATTTAATTGACTTCAGTATGCGTGACTGGCTGTAAACCCCAGGATAGACAACGTGAAATACTAGCTTTGCTGAATACAGCTTTGCAGCATTACGCTAGGGCAGATTTAAATCCGTGAGCATTATTCATCCAGCATCCATTGCTTCTTACAGAATTTCATTCATATCTGTAGCTTAAGACACATCATTCTTTTAGACCTTGCCTTTTTCCTATGATTTCTCACTAAAAGCAAGAGGGTTGTTGCTTTCATAAGGTTTGCAGGTTCAGGCCTTAAGTAAACACCTGGTTAACATAAGCCTGGAATAGACATTTTTTGCTGTGACATGAAGTCAATATTTGCCACTTTTTGAGACCTGTCTCTTATTTTGTTCAGTAAAACAGAACAGATTGATCTACTGCAAGAAGAAAGCTTGTGAATAAGTGCTAATTAACAGTAACTAGCATTGTGTGATTAATATGGATGAAGAGATCTTTTGTCTTGATAAATGTGGAGGTGCCAGTGGATATTAAACCAAGGGCATATTAGTAGCTGTTTTATGAAAATGAAATATATTAATTACTCACAAAATTATATCTTATCTTTCATAGGGTTTCATCTACCAGAACTGTTTTCCATGCTGCAAGGTTTTTGTTATGAGCTCTGTCTTCTAATCTGTTTAAATGCACCAATGGCCCTTTAAACACTGGCCAAATTCACCCTATTGATGTTGAGAGACCAAAAGGGGAAAATCTATCCAGTAAAGAGGATAAACCAGAACACACACATGTGACCTCTCCTCTATCATCTTCTTCCAGGGCTGAACAACTTAAATGACAGGTTAGCATATGCCAAGGAGAACTCCCAGTTAGGACAGCTAAAAAGCATCTTCTCAGCACCAGTTAATAGGACCACTATGGAGCCATCACTGCCATCAAAAAACCCTGCAAGGAGGACAAAAATGATATTGCCATATACCATCCTTTGGCAGTGGCATGGTTGTGTATAGTCAGGAGAGAGGTGCAGTTTGAGACACAGCAGTGGTATCTGCGCTGCCTTGAGCCAATAATCTTCATAGGTCAGGTCTATTTATCTAAGCAAGTGTTTGGCCTGGAGAAGCACACTTATGCAGAAGAAAAGAGATTCTGACCTTTGACATCTGCTCTCATTTTCATGTGTGTAACTTAACTCTGGAAATGTGATTTAAACACTCACATAAACTTTAGTTGTAATTCAGGACTGCGGCGCTGGCTAACTCAGAGTGCTCAAGCTGTGCAGGACTGTATACGACCAGAAAACCTCTTTCTTATGCTCTGTGATTTAAAGAGGTCCAGCTTTCTAAATGCTTTGGACTGGATGCTACTTTTTGGTCCAGAGTCAAGTAAAGGCAGATGTCTCCTTCCATGTGAATGCACATGGCCATCTGAAGGGTTAAACATCTATGATTTGCAGATATATTTAGAAACAAGGGGCTAGATGCAGGGTTACTCTCTGGTGATTTGGACTCAGGAGTGGAGATCATTTCATTTTGTTTCTCCATCTGAACAAACCCCAGCACAATGGGATTTCAAAGCACTACAGTGACTCGGTACTAATAATTAAATAATAAAAGCCGGAAGTAGCCGAAGTGATTCGGTATCCATTGTTCCTGTGCCAAATTTTGCCCTCTGTTGCATGAGTCTCTTGTTGAAATCAATGGGAACCTTGTATTCACATCCAAGGACAAAAGGTGGCCCCTTGCCAATGCTTTAGAGTAGTGGCTATTTCTTTTTGCCTTGGATCTCATTTTACTTCATCACCTGTAACCCAACTAGGAAAACAGCTGTGTATTTCACAAGGACAGGTATCCTGCTACCAACTGAAAATTTAAAGCCAAATTCTTCCATCTCTGTTCCAATCAGATAGTATCTTATTTCCCAATACTGAAATCAGTTGAGCTGTTCTGTAGAAGAAAATGCTCAAATAACAAAAATCTGAGAATGTGGCTCTTAATGACTGCTGGAAAGCAGGTATCCTTAGGAATACAAGGCATAAATGCTCACTGAGAAGACACTCAGCACTTCAGCAGTGTTTTAAAAATATTGTATTGCTAAAAATCAGGAGAATTTGCTTTAAAAATAACAGAAAGAAACTAGCATAGAGTTACTAGGATGTCAGCCTTTCACAGAATGAATCAATCAGTGACAACGTCGTGTATGTGTAGTGAAGCAGCAAATAAGATGAGTAAGTGGCACAAGCTCTCATTAACATGAAATAAAATGTCTGTATTTCTCATTAAGTCTCAATATTAGAGTGTGTAGGAGAGGATTTCAGTCTCGGGAGCAGCTAATGAAAGATTTTTCATAACACCTTATGTGGAAAGACCATGAGGGCATAAACAAAGGCAGTCATTGAGATTTACAAGGACTTATGCAATACACTCAAACTAATAAATAAAAGTAGACCACATCAGCATGAGAATAAAAATGAATGCTGCTAATGCTCAAAGGTCATCACCATCAGATCTCTGGCTTCTTTATCAGGAAAAAATTTCAGTTCCATACAGTCAGAGTGGGGAAGGCATAAATATTAATAGAAGAGAGCAGCTTCCAAGTGGACATGGTGGCAGGTGACAGACTTCTGGACAGCTTGTGACTTTTAGGCATGTTCCCCACCACCCCCCTGATTTTATGGATACACACATCAAGGCTTGACAATAGGACCTACGTAACACTCAGACATTTGTCTGCACCTAAAATATGTGGACAGAAATTCTGACTATAGGCAACAATTTATGGCTGATGGTCTGACAGCGTTCAGGACCTCACTAGGAGCCATGAATATTCCTGATACTTTTTCTTTTTTCGTTACTTTTAAGTTTGATTTCTAAACTCTCACCCAGCTACCCCTGCATTTCCTCTGCTCCTGTATGTTATGTTTGCAGGGTTTTTCATTTTGCTGAATTTGGTCTTGTTTATCTCTTATTTATTACATATTTTGGTGGGGGTGGGGCATATGTAAAAAAAAAAAAACCTATTGCCACATTTTGTATAATTGTCTCAGGTTCTTCTTCCTTCTCTGACTTGGGTTTAATCTTATTTGTCCAAATTATCTCTCACACCAGTCTATAATGTGAAAATGGTCAGCTGCCTTTTTTAGTAGAATGTATCCTTGTAAGTTAGGGCTTGAAGAGGTTGCTAAAGCTTCTACCCTAATATCAAATTTGGTACAGGCTATTATATTTCAACTCTATGCCCTTGTGTTGAGTCCAATAACCTGCAGAGATGTGAACTGCATTTTTAATATTTTTGAAAGCTGTATGTGCAAGCAACGATAACAGAAGAATTTGGATGCCTTTCTTTTGATTTGTTTAAGCTCAGGATAACTGAAAACGGCCATGATTTGGACCACAAAAATAAGATGTTTCAGTGATAGGTATTTTTTCAAGTTTGAAATGTTTCAGTTTGCCTGAATGGGTAATTCTGGAAGTTATCATAAACTAAGACAAAACATGCAGAAAAACTGCACCGATGCAGGCTCTTAAAATGAAAAACTCTAATAGCTTGGGTGATGATGAACAGTATACCTATGAAAATTCAGTGAACACCAAGAATTATATTTGGGAAACATGAGAGCATCAAACCTACCTTGTGAGAACCTTCTTCTCCAAACCCCCCCGCTTCCATTTTCAGTGCAAAGGAAGCGATACTGCTAGCGGACAAGCAGTCACCAGCACGGAATATGTAGGCAGAGTGGCATTTTAAAAAGCATATCTAAGCCTCTTCATGCAGGAAACACTGCAACTGTAGCAGATACGTAGCATGCAACAGTGACTATGGAGCAACCTCAGGCCAAAATGAGAGGCTACCGTACACTGCATGTCTTGAGTGACTGCTGGACCTGTGTGGTAGCACTAACAGTTAAATAACCTCAGCCGCATCCATTAAGTTAACTCTGCTACAAATGCAAAGATTTACTAGCTTCTTGTGTTGTTTTCTGTCACAGCCCTCTAAAGTGCAGTGAAGGAAAATGTTTTTGCCTAGGCTTGAATTTGCACAGTGTAGAGAAATAAAATTCATAGGGAAGAGAATTGTTTTGTATTCTGGCTATTAGTGGAAGGAATGAATGCAGCCCCCAGCAAGTAAGCTGGCTAATACAATGTTATCTTCCTGCAATACAGGGAAGGAGAGATTCTAGCAGCAGTGTTTCCTCTTATGTCCCCGTCTTCATCCTGGCTCGAGGGAAGATATTTTCAGAGATCCTTTTTCCATGAGCAATAGGGTACATATATGTATATATACACACTCTAAAAAAGTCACTGAAGTGCTTCATTTCCTGAGAACTGTTCAACCCAGGATTTTTTTCTGATCCAGAACTCATTTTTAATTTACCTTGGAATTTTTTCCCCCAAAAAAGAAGAATTGCAGGAAATCTTTCTTTGAAAAAAATAATAATAGTACATTTGAAAACATAACTTGTTTTGAAACTTTCTTTGCAAAATACCTATTTTTTTATTTATTTCATGACATGTCAGTTGTATTACTGCAGGATATAATGTCATATTCCACCTAGTCATGTCATGGTATGAAATGTTGTCTTTAAGTCCAGTACTAACTTGCAAAAAATGATGTTGACTCAATAGTTGCAGAGAACTAACAGATTATTTTAAAATTATAAGTAAAAAATATTTTAACTGGTATGCCATAATGTTCTGGATTAAAGTATTGGTCTTGTTTGAACTCACTGTATAGATTAGAGGAGCAGATGTTTTCAGTAATCATATATTCATATGGATTCATTTCTCTGAGATGTAATTTTATCAAAAATTTAGGTTATATTCCAGTAGAAAATCTCTTAATGAAAACATTCTGATCCATTATAATTTAAGCCAATGTTCTAGGAAGGATCTTTGGCTTCCTTGGCACACATTTCTCCCTGCAGAACCTAACACAGAAGCCATCAGACTCACTTTCTTCACACCCTATGAGGACAAAACCTACACTGTCCACAATTGCTTGTTCTGGTTCTGCACCTCCTGCCAACATCAGTGTCAAATGCCTCGTACTGAGGTTCTGCACAGCTTTTCTCCTGGTGTTCATTTGCCATCCTCCCATTGAGATCTTCTTGTCAGCTAATTCCTCCTGCCTTTACATACTTTTCTGAGACAAACATGTTTGGAGTCTCTTGTCTCCTGCCCTATAGCTCTGGTGCCTCCTCACTGAATGCAAGCAAATTCTCTCCCCTTTTTCTGTATCACTCTCAAAGCCACCATTTCTAGTCCTTCAAATAATGGCGTCTCATAATAAATCAAAACAAAAAAAAATATAAAAAACTACAAAATGTAAACCTATAAATGAGCATGCTAAGTCAAACTAAATCCGTACCTTTAGCAAATGAGTTACTCCCATGTTTCCTGACCACTTTTCAGGGTTTTAAAGAGGCAAGTATTGGCATGATTATGTATGCATGAGACATCCCTCCACACCATTGATTTTAGGAGCTTCAGAAGTGTGCGGTTGGTTCAAGGCCATTTCTATGGCTAGTGTTGAGGTTAAATGTTCTCCTACCTTTTTCCCTTCTGACTATTTAAGAGGAAGGCCTGAAGCCAGAATCAAAGCAGAGTCTGACTATAGTGGAAGGACTCTTTAGTTTAATATTTTATTACATCTGAATTTCTGATGTTATGTAGCTGAGGGGTGGATAAAGATTGCTGGTCAATACAGAAGAAGGCAAAATATTCAATATTGTATCAGTGGAGGACAGAGAACATGTAACAATGCAAAACCTGGCTTTTCCTGCTCTATGCAATTAACAATACCTAGCCTCATTCAACTTTTATAACTAAGACTTTTGTGCAGAATCAGTAAAATCTATCACGGCAACTGAACTTTTGAGGGACCTTGAGAACCAGAAGACATACTGAAAATATGCTGTAATTGCAATTGTCCCCTATTACAATTATAATTTGTCTATGTACCTTATGCACTGTGATTCATTTTACCACATTTACCCTAGGAATAGATGTTTCCCTTCAATCATCTACAATAATGTTGTACAATCTTTTTTCTCTTTCTTATAGTGATAGCATTTGTAAGCATAAATATTGACATTTTATTTAAATAATTTGAAATGGTGACTTTTCATCTTCATCGTTCTTTTATGCTTATCGTTAGAGACATGCACTAGGTTTCTCTTATATAGTGCTGTTCATAGCACTTGCAATGTATTTATGAACAAACCTTTACCTTATGACCTTTAGACTGAAGGCTGCATTAGGTTTGTCCTAGTTAACATAAAAAAAGAACAGCATTCTGATAAACCTATTTCATTGCTAATAAACAATTTTACTAGCTTTTCAAGGCCAAAATGCTGACACACCACTGCCATGCTGTGTTTGTTTTTTTCCTCATTAAACAAGGTACTTACCACTATTGCGAATTCTTTCTTCTAAAAGGTCAGTATGTCCTGTAGGAAGTTTCCTACTGAAGATCTCAGCTGAACGGAGGAACATAGCTTCTACTGCTGAGCCCTTCAGCAAAGCAATCTGATCTTCATGATCAAGGGTTTGGAAGCCTGGGGAGACATTAGAAATAAGAACTGAGGCAGCAAAGAAAGGTCCTTCACTACTTTCTGTCCTGACGTTTTGCATGTAAGGTGCTATGCATCTGTGTAACCTGATGTTGGTCTTAGCAGGGTCGACAAGTGCTGTGGAAATTCAAATCTGGATTCCACAAAATAACGCAGCATGAGATCAGTCCTCACTGTAGCCAGTGAGAATTAGGCATGTTTTTCAGGTTTGTGATACTTTAAGAGGAACACAACAAGCAAAATTCAGTGGCTTAGCATAACTGTTAATGGGGATTTTGTCTAGCTTGATTCCATTCCCTAACATCTTCTGCTGTGTTTCCATCAGAGCTCTCTGCTCATACCTGCCAACACAGGCACCCACTATATGTTTTATACTGATTCTGTGAGGAAGCACCAAAGAAGGTAATACAGAGAATAAAACAAAAAGGTGATAACCCCTGCCAGATGTACTCAAAGTTAACATTAAAAATAGGTTATTCAATTAAAAAGCTCCTCTCTCCATCTTTCTCAACATAAACTGAACAGCAGGACTTGGATCTTTTTCAGTAGTTCCTATCTGAAGGATGCAAAGTTTATCCTAGAGTGAGAAGGCCATGTGTCTGTGTTGCACAATGCTGCACAGCACAGGGACTCTTAGTTATAAATTCCCTGGGAAACAGAAGAAACTTTTTGGAAGAAACTTAGGCCAGGGGTCGTTAGTCTCACCTAAGGGCAGTGTCAGTTAGCTTTGGCTGCTGGGAGTGGATATCCACTTCATATCAAACTAACCCAGAGAACCTTACAGCCCCCTGTATGATTTGGTATTTCCTAATTTCAGGTGCCCTATGGTGAGAAGAATTTTGCCTGATTTCTGTACATGACAGGGATCCTTCCCTGTCACTGCTGGCAACTGATTTTGAAAATCAAGCTCCAGAAGCCAAGTAGCCAGTGCTTGTGGAGACTTGAAAACCCCAAGCCTTGGTCTTTTCCTCAGCATGAGACCACTTGGATTGCAGAAATCTGGTAGGGTTTGTTTTCTGTTTTTTTTTCCTCTTATCAAACTGGTATCAAGTATCTAGCTCATAGCCTCTCTCACTGTCAGGTGTGTATGTGCATGCATAATCCTGCTCTTGACCAGTGATTGCGTTCAACCAGAGCAGCACCTAGCAAATTAAATTCTTTCTTTTGTTCTGTTAAGGATCTGTGTTAGCATCTTCGAGCTGATACTGCTGGACCCCTTCACTTAATTTGTACTCCATTCATTTCCTGTGAGCCTTTATTCTAGGTAGCATAAAACATACGGTTACAACTGCAGTTAAAACTGCCGTATTAGGCTTTGAAACAAGCCCATAACACACAGAGAAAGGGCCAATATCATGGGAAAGCCGGGAAAATAATGTTTTTATACAGTTAAAAAATACAGTGCAACTTTCTCTAAAGAAAAGGACCTGAAGAGTCTCCTTGAGGGTGGCTCAGTCCATGTCTTCTGCCCACTCTTGGCTCCATGGCTCAATGCAGAGAAAGGGCCTGGGGTTGCAAGTCCCAGCTCTGAGCACTGCTTGGCTGGAGACTGGCTTTGAATGGCATGAACGTGCTTTCCAGGCTCTTCGTTTCTCCCAACTAATGAAAAAGCATCTATAAACAGTACTTCCAGTCAGAGAAGATGGGATAGGACTTGTCTTACAAGGAACCTGTACCATGCTCAGTGTTCGTTCTTGAAGCAAGTTCCCCTTGGGAGTTAAAAAATAATAGTAATAAAAAAATCAGGTTTTCGGTGTGTTTCCATAAAACACCATGCAAGGAGCATAAATACTGGTGCCTCTGACTTGGCAAAGTTCTTTTTTAGGACTCATAATTCAGTGGATGTCATGACTGAAAGGCTTGTCTGGAAAGGCAGCAAGGGGAGTAAAGCAGAGCCTGGCAAGGAGTTAGTGTTAATTCTGAGGCAGACTATTTTGCATTGCAGTGGTATAGGAAAATAAAATCTCTCCAGTGACCTAACTCCTCTGAACATTTTGTCTCTCAATAGATATAAAGAGTACCATGTCTCAGAGTGGTAGAGTTTGAATTATTCAAAATAAACTCTTCAGAGCACAAAGCTCCTTTTCTTTAGACAGGGTCTGAAGGATGCATATGTGTCCAAGGGGAAACCATTTATATATATTGCTCAAAATGTACACAACAATCAAACGGCAACTGAAGGCAGCTAAGTTTTGAAAAAACAAAAATTTGCTCCGCTATACTGGATGTACCTGGTAATTTTTTAGTGAATTCCACAAGGACCTGAACATGACTGGTAGCCATTTCTGTTAAGATCAGAAAATTTCCTTCAGCACTGAACTCCTCATGTAACTGTTAAAAATTAAAAAACAAACAAAATCTGTTAATACTCATTGCCACTTCACATTTAAGAGCATAAAACACAAGAATTATTAGACTGGGTGAGACAAGAGGTCCATCTAACCCTGTAATTTGTCTCTGGTGGTTGCCAAAAACAGGTGTTTTGCAAAAGGTTGTAAGAAATAAAAGTAATAGACAGTGTCTTTTCCTCTGGAATATCTGTCTCATCCTCAGTGAGTCTAGCAGTCAGTGGTTTAGGCAATTCCATTTGTTCTCTATGGATTTCTCTACTTCCTTTTTGAGTATAGTTATATTTTTGACCTCCTCAGCATCTTGTGGAAATAAGCCTACAAGTTAATTATGAGTCATGCCACCCTCCCCCCACAAATTCCTTCCTTTTATTTTTCAAAGATAACAACTCAGGAAATAATTTGGCAAAAAAATATATATATTTTTTTCAAAGACTGAACATGATAGTTTTGTAAAACATTCAAAATTTACTTTCAACATTTTTGGGTTCTTCTTCCCATTTCCCAACCTTTTTCTGTCTTACCATGAAAACTGGAAGCTTTTAATGGGAAAAGAAAATTTCTAAAAAGGGAATAGAAAGAAGGGAGAATGAAGCAAAAACTCAAACCTATAAAATGTTGGTATTTTCATTTCAAAAAATTGAAACATTTTCAAGGTTCCAGGTTGGTATTTTTGTAGAAAGGTAGCTTGGCTGGGTGTAAACTCAAATCATTGCATAGGCTGACAAGGCAGAAAGCCAAGCTCTACTCATCAAAAATTAGATTTGAGCATGAAAGGGTCTATTTCCAGAGATAAAAGCTTTTTCATAGCATTTAAGTTTGATAAACAAAGATATGGTCTAACAATGATTGAATGAGAGAGATTCGGCTTCCTTTGCAGCACGTTTAAGCTGTGAGCTCTTTAACCATAGTCTGCTCTACTACTTACTACAACTACTTCTGCTGAGTATAAATATCTACTGCTATGCAATCCTCAGCTTCTTCATCCACACCTCAAAAATGAATTAATCAATGTACTTACTAATTTTTTTGACACCTCTTGTGGTATTCGTTGTTTACTGTAGGAATCCATGATGTAATCAAGAAGGTTTTGCTGTTCTGGGGTAAATTCTACTTTCTCCTATACTGGCAAAAAAAAGGCCCATCATGAAATTCAGTTAAGTAGAATTGATCTAGCATCTCTTGCTTTAAGCAAAATACATACTTTTTTTTTCTCACACCTGGAGACCAAGCAGACAAAAGGCTTGCTCACCACTAAGAGACCTTAGATTTCTATAGAAATTTCTACAGAGGAGATGTATAAAATATTTCTAGCTGCATAAGTTGGTGTAGTTTATAATTAGAAAATAAGGAAATGAATAGCAAATAATTAGGCTTACTCAAACTTTAATATCACACCTCACCATCCCATATGTATGTGACATATATCACAGAGGAATTATTTTATGGATGCTTTACTCAGTTTTGACTAAAAACCTTGGAACTACTTCTATATTCAAGGTATTTCCTTAACTTGGGAGATGGAGTCTTAATTAATTCAGAGAACTCCAGAGAGTATGTAATTACATGTTAACTGTACCAGCCAAATTTAGCTCAAACAGTTTGTGCTGTACAAACTATTACAAGAATTTTATTACCCTATATATTTTAGTTGTAGATGTCACTTGTTTCATGTCGTGGCCTTCGTTATCTTCACTGACTGTCTGATCTGGAGGCTGTTTCACATTTTTCCGTAGCCTTTTTGACTTGCATTGTATTTCTGTTAATAAACCTAGAAGACATAATACAATAGGTAATAACTGGATTTATATATGCTTTAGGCACTTAGTGTGCAACTGAATATGTACATAAACACACCTATAAATGCCCTTTACACTAGCAAACCCACTTACTTGTGCAGATCATTTCTTGAATGTGTCATTATGTTTCGATATGAATCTGCTGAGACATACTAAGCATACACCAGTGAGTAGCGTGGCCAAATGGAGCAGATGGGCAGAGCAAATCAGCTGGTGCTGAGGACCCAGTGTCCACACAGCGTGCATGTCAGGAACGTTGCTTTGAACTAGCTCTAATCTGGTTTTGCAGACAAAAGAACCATTAGCAACAGGAACGCACTGGAGCATGTCTTTGATTTAGTTTCATCCAGAAGGAAACCCATTCAGATGCTCCAAGACCCCAACCAGAGCACAGTAAGTGGGGACAATTAGAAGGCTGTCATCAAAAACGTGTTCCTCATCTGATCTAAAGCACTAACAGAGGTGCAGCTGTTCTTAGACAAAGGGCAGTGGATGCTTACAATAATTTTAAGCAATATTAATGGCTGCTAGTGCAGCTTCTGTGCCTGGAAAGTCCCCTTAGAAGAGGGCTCCAGGGCTTTAGTCATTGCAGAGTCACTATATGGATAGACCCACTGCTGCCAGTTTAGGCTTGGAAGTAACTCAGGCTGGCAAAAGTAACTGAAAAATGTATTAATTTAAAACATTACCCAGTCAAGCTCAATATTTTGCATTTCAGCATATCAGGGGACTAAATTAAGCCCCAGTTACTATTTAGTAGAGTTTCCCTTGCCCTAATGGAAAGTGTTTTTGCATTTTTGTATTTTTTTGTTCTAGACTACATTTCAGTACCTTGAGCCAGGGAGCGTCCTTATGTAGATGTCATATTAAAAAAAAAGCAAATTGCTTGTGCTAACAAAAGCAAGGGACAATAGGTACCCAAAACAACCCATAGAAGATAGCCAGAAAGTACAGATGAAAAAGTAAACAGCTAAGTATTCATCTAAAAATAAACCCATCAGCAAAGGACTTTTTTTTCTTGGAGCTTTTTTTCAAGTATCCTTCCCATTCTTTGCTTTTGAAAATGCAGAGCAGGAAAAGAGGCTCATTCAGGGAGTATATGATGGTGGAGGAAGATACCATGAAAACAGTGAATTTCGTTGTGAATGTTTTTAATTTCCTGTTTAAGCACTATATAAAATAACCTACCTGAACCACTGAAAGGAGAGGAAATTTACATGATTAAAATAAGCCCTGCAAATAATACCTTGAAAGGGGGAAAGAGGAATGATGGAGATAATAATTGGCATCGAGACATGTAATTTGTGCTGCTGCACAGTGTCATAGGCTTCTTTTTCTAAACGATATTATTTGATGCATTCTTTGCTGGTGTTAATGGACTTAGGCTGATTTCCACCAGCTTAGGATCTGGCCTACTACATTCTGAGGGAAAATTTGGTTTACTTATTGCCCTAAGCAGTAATGCTTCCTCATGCTTCCTCCTACTGTAGTACCTTGACATCTTATTCTGACTCCATTTAAGTGAACTGGAGAACTCATGTGAGAGACAGGACTTTAATTTTTACCTCAGAGACAGCTAGGTTTCAACAGATGTTAAATGGATATTAAATGCTAGGAAGAGTGGCAGAACCTGGGCCTTCGCTAGTTAGAAATTTCACACAAGAAAGTTGCAGTTTATAAGAAAACCACAGCAAACGACTGAAACCAATGTTTAGTAATTTTGATCTGTCTGTGGTTCACGTATAAAGGGCAGGAGTAGGATTATTGAGTAGTCATGCCATAAATGTTTATAAGACCGTACCTCTTTGTTCAGAGAAAGAAAGAATCCACAGTACTTGTACTTACAATCCTACAGAATGAGTAAGTGAAACAAAGTTCAAGGTAACTTTTTATTTCCTAGGCATTTTTTTCAAATAAATGCTATATACTACTAGAAGCTTCATATTTTACTGTCCTGGACTGCCTTGAACTAAAAGCAAATACATAGCACACTCCTACTCAAAAGCCATTAAATAGTTGCTTGCAAAATGTCCTTATTGCAGCACCTTAGAGCATTCTTATATTTAAGTCATAAGCAACACGAGATACCCAGGGTTTCCATTGCAGAGAGGGAGTCAAATGGCAGCGCTGCTTGCTGTCTTTTATTTCACGTATGCCAATTTGTGAAAATGATCAGCCAGTTTAAAAGTTTCATGTGTCCCCAGTCAGTATTATTTACGATGACCTATTTTTTTCAGCGATCAGTTGTTTTCTGCTGCGATGTGTCACCCAGGCTATTTTGGACCTTCAAAATTTTGAAACAATAGATCTGGGATCAGCACCATGGGGTGGGGGGAGTATTTTCCTCTGACAGTGACTCTTGAGCGCTGTCATTGCATTGGTGACATTTGTTTATATATTTACGTATTGCATGAGAATATGTCATATCTCAGGATCTTTGTAGCCTGTCCATTTTGCAGAATGAAAGATTAATTACATTATACTGGCATGCATTCCAAATATTGATGGAGCTTATTGTTTCTCACAAAACCAACAGTTAATATAGCATCTTCTGATCAGAATGAGGGATAGAAGTATATTAAAAATTCCAAGTAGATTAATTTCCTGTATGAACCTAAATTGGTTTGACATTTGTGTATGCTAAAATGATTGGAGCCATCAATAAGAAAATAATTTGTATCCCTGTTCATGAAAGGCAGAAGAGCAGATGTTTGTAGACTGTTTTCAGGAGCAAGCTTGCAAAAATAATGGATTTACCCAAAATGTAGTTTTGATCCTGTTAAAATTGCTCTCCAATATCACAGCTGTTCTACGTTAACCAGCATGAAGCTCAATGAAGTAGATAAGCTGTCAGCCTTCATATAGTATTTGCTTTACTATGAAACGATATTAAAGTTCATCAGCTTCATTTCTGTAGACAGTTCTACCTATGTGTCTATCGCCAAGGCAGGAAACTGCATAGCACCACAAGAAAAGCTAATGAGACTATAAAAAAGGGCTAGCCCTTTGCAGGCTGGGCCTGATTGCAGGGTGAGGTCTGGGAACATGCCTGGCAAGTCCACCGAAACTTCCTGCTAAAGGCAGTCTTCCTCTTTTCTGAAAAATGGCATTGTTTGAATGCTAAAATATGGAGCTGGCTAGCAAGGATTTGACAGGGAGAGCCCCAGAAAGAGCAGGAAAGGGGAGCACCAGGACTTTTCCTGCTCTGACTTCTGTAACATTGCAAGCTCCTCATTTCTGGGGGGACTCCTGATGACTCGCTCCACCTGACTGCTTTTCCCTCCTGCTTAAGTGGACTGTTGTCTTGGGCAAGACAGTCCTTCCTTCACCAGTTGCTCAACCCTTAAACCTTTGGGTCCATGACCACTGACCAAATCTTATTGCTAATACATGCGTTCACTTTTTCAGTAGGTGTGTTTTGCACCATCTTTAATGTGCCTTCCATTTGTCAGATGGCGTCTTGGATAGCTTTATCACCTTCGGTATATGCACAGAATCACCACCTTATTAAACCCAGTCCAATTAGAAAAACACAGTATTTGACGTGTTCTCTGCACATGCAGATTACATGATGGAAATACCTGCATACATACATTCAGCCAACATGCCCATTTGCTTGCACTTCCGTAGGCGGCATTCCTGGCATTTTCTTCTCATGTACATGTCCATTTCACAGTTGCCTCCATTTTTACACTTGTATACTGCATTTTTTGTGATGCTCCGTCTGAAGAACCCTGCACAACACAGCAATGATGTAGATAAAAGACAGCACTCAAAGCAGCAGAGCAGTCAAATTGAAGATCATCTCCATCTCCACGGGGCTTTCTGAATGACACCTGTTCTGCAGCACTGTGAGTTTCTTTCAGTGTCTGGATGGCTATATTCTTGCTGTTTGAATTGAGATTAGTATCCAAGTGATATAATTTAATACTGAGCATGATAAATCATGAGCCCATTTATTAGACATGAGCCCCAAGTAAGGCCCTGGAGCTGTGGACCTTGGGAAAATTCATACCCAAATCTGGGTCCTACCAGGTGCGGTTTCAGCACCAGCACTACAACTATAGAGGTAATTGCATACGAATAATCAGTGAAAAAGAAAATGATGCGGTTATGTCTCTTGAGGTACGGGATAATCAATGCAAGCTCAGAAGAAGAGTTAACTACAGTTACCGTTCCCTCTGCTCCTGAGAGCTGCTGAAGCTTCAAGTGCTGCCCACCCCTAGGTTTAATACGGAAGCTGTAACGTATCTGCCTATTGTACATGTGACCTCCTCCCCTGCTTACAAGATACCTCAGTCTCTTTCACTAAATATTGTCCGTCTGATGAGTGAGGCACAGCAGTTAAGCAATCCCCCAACTTCAGCTACACAAGAAGTTCTGCCGATATTGTCCCTGGATCCGCTCCAAAATTGCTCAGTGGTAACTGCAAACAGCAACTGATCCAAGAAAGCTACAGGACCTTTCCTCCGTCTGTAAAAATCTCCTATTTAACCACTGCCTAACACACCTCAGAGGGCAACAGTAGGCAAAATGAAGAGCACTCAAGATGTGAAATTTAATGCAATAAAAAGAGTCATCACAAAACGACAGAGGCTTTGCTGCCAATCATGACCTGAAAGTTTCCTGAATTTTTAGTGTTACCAACTGTGCCATCACAGTGTTTTTACATTATCGTTTGCAGGACAGAGACTATTTTGCACGCACTACAGAGGGCATTAACTCTCTCCTATGGTTCTTCCATAGGAAGGATCCTTAATTCTCCTCTCCATCTGAGGGCAGGTTTTTAAAATAGACTCTAGGGACCTTCTGCTGGCACATTGCTGATTTCTAGTGCAATTCAAACTAGAGCTCTGTGTAAATTTATGTGAACTAGACCTATTCACAAAGCTTTTGCTTTTTCATTACCACTAGCTGTTACAATAAAAAACACTGTAGTCTTCCACCTGGTGCTTCAATGACTAAGGGAGGCACCAAAGATCCAGTCTCCCATACTCAGTCATAGGGCAAATTCAGAGGTGAATCTGAATTTTTGCCCATTGTAGGCTTTGACTACATATTTTCAAAATGTGCTGAGCTAAGATACTATCCTGCTGAATCTGGGGGAGATAACAGCTGACACGATAATTTTGCCGTTGTCAGATGACAATTTCTCAACTCTGGCATGCGTTTTTTTTTTTTTAATTGCATAATCTCTTCCAAGCACCAGCATGTAGCTACAGCGAAATAATTCCACTCTTTGGTCATAACAAATCTGGCATTTCCCTGAATCTGCTTCAGTTCCTGCTTGAAACCTCATCCATGCTGCCTGTTTTAATGGCTTCTTTTCACATAAATATACTTGACTGACATCAGTCTCTTTTGAAATGCAGATTACTTAGAACCTTCAGACAGCCCTAGGCATTATTTTTATTCATCATTCACCTGTAGTTTAATACACTCCATAATACCATTTACTGATCACAGAGGGGAGAAAAAGGCCTAGATTTAAGCTGTGTGTTCTTAGTGCCAGTTAAAGACAACTGCATCTGCTTTACCTCATTTATGAATTCTATTTGTTAAATTTAAATCCTATAATTCATGCCACATATTAATTAGTGGTAAATGTTAAAAAGCTCTGCACAAATATTTATGACATTCTAAGTCAGATTTCTGACATTATCACTAACCTTGTCCACAACGTGTGTATATGCTTTTTTATGGAGGAACAAAGGCAAAGAGCTTTTAAAATGAACTTTTAAAAAATATGTAACACTGTAAAAGCAGGATAAAAATAGGGATGCAAAAGACAGGCACCAACAGGACTCAAGCAGTCAAATATTCTATCTTGGAATAGTGTTTTAAAAAATGAAATGATGTCATTTTTTGGCAAAAAGTACTGTTTTTAACACTACTCTCACTTCAGTTTTACCATGAAGCGACTCTTGAATCATAGTCTCTTTTGACAGACTGTTCCATGTTTAATTTTGAAAAAAATTTTTTTTTTTTGCTATGAATCAAATTCTTATATATTTTCCTTAATAATAATTCCAAAGTGAACTCAAACTGCCTGAAATGTTTTATACCTAGCCTTCCATACCAGGAGATGTTTTCACAGAAATTCAGATGCAAATCAGAGATGGCATTTGTTTGAACAGTGAAGGAGCAGCCTCAAAAGCTGAAGGTATTTTTGGCATAATCTAACTTTTAACTGACCTCACCAAATTACAAAAAACTCACTTTGGATAGAAATGCTGAATTCACATTTTTCTCTTAGCTAGTCATAAACATGATTAATTACAGCGAGAGCTGCTCCAGCGTTATTGATGCTGATTTTTCTTACAGAAATTATGAACATTGAAGGAAAGCAGCTATTAAAAATGTAGATGAAAGCTTTACAAATATCTGTTTGCCATCCTGATGTCCAACTGCGTTGGATTTCTCAATTTAAAAGTTTTTGAAATCCGCAGTTGTTAACAAAATGCCTGCTCCACTCTGTCAGAATATCAAGAAGTGCTACAGAGCTGCTTCCCCCCATGCACACAGCTGGGGGTTAGTGTGAGAAGAAGATGAAAGTGGACCCCCCCCTCTTCACAGGCAGTCTTCTCAGTCTGGCATAAGACACATGAAATATTACCAGGAATGGTTTGAAGACCGCAAAAACTCAAACTGCCACCCTGTGCGGGGGGAATTCATAACCAACTTTCCTCTCAGCAGAACTTATTTTATGGCTTTATTGAACAAGTGTGATACTATATGAGTTCAAAGAAGTTCTGCAACGTCTCAAAAAGTATCCCTACACAGACTAAGGCTATACCAAAGAGTCTTTGATGTCTATTTGTCTCAAAAATGACCTCTACTGCAGCAGACTTCGAAGCATAGTATAATGCTCCCTCTACCATAACAATGCCAGTGAACTGCCTCACGCATTATGGACCGCTACAGTCATGTTATTGTAGATCAAGGCAGCATTTTCCGAAGTGAAGTAATAGAGATGAGGCACACCTCGTGGACACCCCTTTTTTTTTAACAGACCACAAGCAAATGTTCTAGAGAGCAAATGTCCTCCTTAATCTGCTTTTCTTTAATATGTAAATTATTAATGAAATATTTCATAGTTATTTGTTGATGGATGGTAATGTAGTAAGAAAATGTCGATGTATGCATGTACTCCTGCACATATCTTTAGGTCACTATTCTTGTGAAGGCCAATAAATAAGATCTTAATATTGCTCCTTCTGCCCAGAAACAAGAACAAGAGGACCGGAGAGTGTTGCTGAATGCATTATCTGAGAAAGAAATGAAAAAATCAACATATTCACCACAGAGGATTGAATCCCATAAAAAATATGTGCAAACTGTTCCCCTTTGAATAAGAATGTTCACTGCATCAACAGAGCAGGGGCACTGCAGGGCAGACATCAGTCCTGCAGGAAGGGATGTGTGTATTATTATGGACACATTTTGAGCATAAATTAACAGTCCTGTTGCTGAAAAGAAAAGCTAATCTCATACTTGGATGTGAGACATATGAGGCAGTCCTTCTACTGCACTAATAAGAGCACAGCTGAAGTATCAAGTCCAATTTTGGGTACCATGCTTTGAGTAACATATACCAATATGAAAAATTCCACAGATGATACACAAAAATGATCATAGGTCTAGAAAGCATAATATCTTCTTCACCTTGTCAAATGAAATTACTATTCTAAGCACATCTTTTTACTGAATCAACTGTGTAGAAATAGAATGCATTATCTGTAAATAATTCAACTTTTACTGCTTGATCAAGGGTACTATCCTTTGCAATTGATGTTGCTGTCATAAAACAGAGTGAAAACATAAAATTATCCCAATAAAAGCACTGAAATAGTGGTTACATAGAATGATTCAAGCTGAATCAGGAGAGAAATGAACACATATTTGCTTCCAACACCAGCTTTAGTCTGAGTATTCACCTGATAGTTGTAACCTGCCTCCTCCTAAAAATATTTTTTAACAATTCCATAGCTTGTAATTGTAAGGTCTTTGAAAATCATTGAAAATAATTCTTTAAGTCATTTAATACTGAAGTCAATACACAGTAGGAATAGTTTTCTAAAAAAGTAAATGTACCATCACTTGGAATCTTCACATTAAAATTCGGTTTATTATGACAGCATTAATATGAGTTAGGACTGTTTTTTGGACTTGAGACTATTCACACGGGCATCAGAAAAAAGCCATTCTCTTATTTATTGGAATTATTGAGATAAACTGTATGGCCCTTGACTGTATTCATGTTTGGAGCGGTTGATCACTACACTCTGTTGTGCCCTCAGAAATGGATGCACAATAGATAAAGCATAACTTAGAATTAACTCAAAGTTCACTGTCAATGACAGTAAGCTCCACACATAAGAGGAGCAGCACTATATTTTAGTGCTTCAGTAATGTCCATGCTTTAGACTTTATCCCTAGAACAGAAATGATAATGAAATATTTATTCACAGAACAGAATGAAAAACAGTGGCATTATTTTTCTTCTATAATATACCTCAGCCCTGCCACAGAGCAACCATCTTTAGGTATAATAATTATTCCATTGGCATATCCTTTTTGTCCTCCTCTGCTAAAATATCTGGCAATAATGTTACCAATAATGACAATGATTTTCTATATCCCATTTATCCCAACACCAGCTTGTGGATATCATTTCTCTAAGATGTTTACTCTATCACAGAGTTATAGTCTGTCTCCTGAAAAGTTCCCTCTCTAGGAATAGAGGAGGCTATCCCTATGAATAAGTCTAGAATTAGAAAGGTCATTTTGTCTCTCAAACCCAAAGGCAAATACCATGTGCTTTGGGAGCTGAGAGGAAAGAGGTTCTCTGGGAATAGTTTGCAGATGGGAGCTGACAGCTTTCATTTCCTTTCAGTACCCTCCTCAGGAGGGGATTGAACTGGCTACAAAACTGATAATCCAGGGCAGCCTGGCATTGCACTTCCAAGGGCTACCATGGGTTTGATTCCTTCCACAGACACAGATCTGGATGAACATCCTCCAAGACAGCACAACCATGCTGACAGGCACCAGGCATAACCCCACCATGGAATCTGTTCTTCATCTTATCAAGAGTTAATCATGGCTCAAGAGCCATAGGTTGGCCAGCCTTCCTCTATTCACAGGAAAATGATGGAGGAAGCTGTCAATCTGTCTTGGGGAGAATAAAGTACAGTATACAACAGATGCCAATGAAAATCTCTAAAGTGCTTAAAGACTCGGATAAAATTACCAAGAAAGAAAAAAAATAAATCTTCAGAAACCACTACGCTTATTAGCTGAATTGTATTCTGTAATCGCTCTCATCCTACCTTTGCATCCTTCACAAGTAAGAGCATTGTAGTGGTACCCAGAGGCCTTGTCACCGCAGACCACACAGAGTTCTTCTCCTTTCACCCGTCCTGTGGAGTGGCCCAGTCTTGGTTTTTTGGCCACAGGGATATCCATTATCTCTGTCTCCCTTGTGAAAAAGGTCTCTGAGGGTATTCTCCTGAGCTCGTACATCCCAGGGGAATACCATTCCTCATGCTGCGGAGGGTAGAAACCTAGGGGGTTGGAGTAATAAGGCGGTGATGAAATCTGAGGCTGAACTTGGGGAAATGGCACACTGTTGTACTGTGTGTAAGGTGACACATCCGCCTCTTGCACTGGAGAACTCATTGGCTCTGAAAGGACACCTGAAAAATAATAATGCAAAAACAATTTCTATTACAACTATGAAACCACAGTTAAGAGAACAGTTGCCACTTCCAGAAACATCCGTCTCAAATACAGTGAGGCTTAATCAAAAAGATTGCATTAACTGAGCTCAGATTTGCTGTGGTCTCAGTCCTACGCACAATAAATAGCAAATTTTGAAAGATACCATGCAACTAGTACTATAAATGTTCAGTTGACAAGAAAGAGTAGTCCACACCACAGAGATGATAGCAGTCTGAATTAGGTCGCACAGCAGAATAAAAATAATCCAAACAAAAGCCAAAAAACCTATGGCATTGATGAAAATTGGATCAAAACAGAAAAATCTTGTTAATTTCTATTTAATTCTGAATGAATACATTGTGATATGGAAAAAAATTACACTGGGGAAAGAAGACAAGAGTGGGGTTTAATTAGAAAACTAAGAACATGAAATAAACCTTCAGAAAAAGTCTGAAAGGGAAAAGCGAGGTTACCACAAAGGACCAGGGAAGATATTCCTAATCTAAATGGTGAAATGGGGACCCTCTCTCCAGCCAGCCTCTAAGCCAACAACAAACTTGGCAGGAGTGAATGAGATGTGACATGAAACTGTTACAATCCTTTCCTGGAAAAGTAACACGTAAAGTTGAAGTCAGTATCAACACAGTGTCTGGAGGCTACCTTGGCATTGTCTATTATACAGTGGGTTCCAGTTCTGCTTGTGATGTTCAAAATACAAACAACTTAAATCTCATTTTTGGTATATCACAACAACATCCATCAGTCCTTGGAAGATGTAATTTAAATCAAGCCCACAAGAGTAACTGAAAAGTTATTTGCAAACAATTGCACGTTTTCTGTTGGAGAAAGCCACATCTTGCTATTTCCTGCAAATGACCCAATTCCTTACTTAGAACCAAGAAGAGAGTCTGAGAAAAATAGTGCGTGTTTCCAGGACGATGCAGAGTCCCACTCTTACTGGAGTCTACAGCAGAATTTACGAGGAAATTGTAGATAAACTTTCTTTGGTGACCATTACTCAACAGTGTTCCAAAAACACTCCAAAAAACAATGTTATTGACATGAAATCAGTTCCCTGGAAAGTCTCCTTCACTTCTGAGGAATCAGAAACAGTGAAGAAACGCTAACAGTAAAGGGGTGGGAACATCTGTAATGACAGCAAAGAGTAAAAGTCTGTCATGGAGGAGTCTTCCCCCTCCTTTGTCTCACTTCAATTAGTGCCAGAATCAAACCTTCACATTTCAGCTACTTTTTCACTTTCAAAGTCTCACACTCTTGCTGTGCAACCTTCTGCCCTTTCTACTTTACCAAGCTGCAGAAGTGATACAAGTGCTGTGGATTTGCCTAAATCATATATTGTCTGCAGCACGTCTTTGCAGATAGTAAACGGCTCAAGAATAAGCAGCAAGACATACAGCTGAAAGTCTGGGACACAAGTACAAATGAGAGTAATGGTGACATTTATTTTTAACAATTACTTTAGTTAGAGCTGCATTTAGTCACTGCACAAGAAGTCAGGGCCCCAAGAACTACAGTAGTGCATAGCAGAAGGTCCATTGCAGTATGTTTAGAAAACCCTCATAATCAATAATTCTATTCTGCTTCTGGAAGAAACCAAAAAAGTCTAATCTTACTGTAAAAAATTAAATACAGAAAAAACCCTACATCCCCTTCTTTCGCCTTGCTTATCTTGTGCACACATAGCGTCCCCACTCAGAATAATGGAAGGAGGAAAAGGAGAACAGAAGGAGTGGGGAGAAAGTAAGAGAGCAAGATCTATAACCTGGTCTAAAAAACGTGGTCTGAGCAGTGTTCCCCATCCGACTGTATAACTGAGGCCCATTAATGAAGACTCTTGCTTCCAACAACAGCTGAAAGCATCCTAAATTGGAAGAGGCTGTCCTGTGTGACATTTTAAGACCACACTGATTTTTTGAATTGTGCGTTGCAAAGTACGTATGAGTCTAGAACAAATAGCTTCTTATCGTAAAAGAAAACTAATCTTATCTTGCCAATTGGAATGTACATATAATTTTATCCAGATATTAATAAAGGTCTCGGACGTACTGGTCTCACGCCACCATAAAGCAAGAGCCAGCCCACAGAAGTCACTGGAGTTGCAGTAGTGTAAATCAGTGAAAGTAAAATCAGAGGTAAGATCATTGGAATACACCAATATTTGTATGGTTTTAGCCGTTTATATATTTTTCCTTTTAGAATTTTTAAAATAAGACTACTAAAATGCACACAAATGTGATGTTACTTATAACTATAGACCTTTTAGGTTATGTTTTGCAATGTATGTTTCTACAAGAATCTGGAAAGTTTACCAATATTATCTGAGTGAAAATTTTACATGGACGTAGGCATCATTTTACAAATATTTTTCCACAATACCACTTGCAGCTGAAACTCATTGAAGAGTTTTGTTTCTGTTTCTTCAAATTTTACACAGAATATTTTTCATTGGATTAAAAAAAAAAAATTGACATATGCTTAACATAGCTTGTAGAATTCAAGGGGAGTTTTCCTTATAGAAACTAAGCAGTGTTCTCAATTTCCAGAATGATACTGAGGTTGTGTGCAGGTTCAAGAATAACATGCTTTATTCAGAATATTACAGAAATTACTATGATATCATGTTTTAAAGTAAAAGTTATTGTTTCATTAATGTAAAGCTAATTATAGGTGAAAAATACTAAACAGGGTTAAAATATGAAGCCCTGGCTCCCTAATAGGATGTTCATGAAGGAACTTAAAGAAATAAGAGCAAAATTCAGGATTAAGTAATTTGGGAACCATAACATAACCATTAATGAAATCCTGATTTAATTTCAAACAAGTTACTTTCAGTTGGATTAAACAACCTTCTAGCATCCTTCTGCTTCAAAGAAGAATACATGATCAGATAACAAACAATTCCAAACAAGAACACAGCAATATCCTACCTTAGGCAGTCTTCAGTCTGACCATTTCTTGAAGAAAAATATTCTCTTTAAGGTATCCAGACCTTCTATCCCTCTCTTTCTCTTTTTTCCCCCCGCTAAATACTATGTATAAACAAAACTTCTTAGCTCTGCTTTATCTGTATCCTGTTGATTTCTTTACAGTGAGAACTTTCTTTAAGACTAGCAAAGGAGTGACACAGGCCAGAGGTTATATAGTTTACTGATTAACTTCATTACAGAGAAACGTATTTGTAAATGTCTGAAACAATAGCAATGCCAACTCCCACTGCAAATTTACCTGGATAAAATTTGGTTACCACTCAAGTGGGTGCTTCCAAGTAGCCCAGATATTATAATTTTGTAACTATTATGGTTTATTTACAATAAAATTTTCATCAAAAAAAATAACTAACTTGAGGCAATTCTGTGCAATAGGTGAACTTTTCAATATCACAAGGAGCATGTTTCAGCTGACTATGGTAACAGGTGCTTCATAAGCACAGAAACACTTGTGTTCTCTAAAAAAGACCGGATTGCTCAGACCTTTCTGGACCACTCTGTAAGACTACATAGAAGAGAGCCATAGAGATGTCCTTGACCCAACACCAAGTGGAGGGGATTGATCTACATCTATGTTGCATAGGGGTAGCTCTGACTCTCTCTAGAGCAGACTGGATGCATCCATGTTACGTAGCATCTGGTGCTGATCTTACTCTGGGCCCCACACAGCGTCCCCGTGGTTCTCAGACACTATTGTTTTGTATGCGTTTTTCAGTTCAAAGTGTCTGAATTAAAGTGAGGGCTGTGTTGCTTGCCGCCACAGTAGTCCTGGGATAGCGTGAAACAGAGCTGGGGGTGTTGCATTCCCTGGTTTGATGGTGGCTGAGGTGTTTGAAGGTACAAAACCCACTGAGACAGTGTTACAGGATAGTATAGGGTAGAGAGAGACAAAACTATTGCGGTGTTGTCTTTGCTACCTTTTTGGGAATAGTCCCTGGAGTAAGCCCATTTCTTACCCTGCTAGCATAGTCCAAAACAGAGCTCCAGAACAAGCTAACAGCTGAGCAGTGCCAAGATGGACAGTCAGGGGTGTTGTGCCTGCTTTGGCTTTTCAGCCTCTTTTATTTAGCAGTGTGGATGAGCCCACTAAGACTAACATCAGACTGGTGGCCAGAAGTACAACTCAGAACCACACCTGGAAGGAAATAGTGAGAAAGCCAAACCTCCAGTCTGCAAGAATCCCTGTGTTATTTCACAAAACACTGCTTACCAAGATAAAATCCACACATGAATCACACATGCACAAATGAAGCATTACACAAATGGATTTGGGGTTTGCCTTGCTCTGTGGCGCAACCTTCATCCTCAGAGCCCAGTCCATCTGCATTTTTTCCTTTTTTAAGATTTTTCTCACTGATCCTCATTCTGCTTATTTTGGCTCTATCTGTAATTATTATATATGCATACAATTTTCTGTTTTAATTTGTGTTGCTTTGTTTCCTTTTGATTTGGGGGTCTGTTACTGGCCTAATTATCTTCTCTGCAGGGATAAAGCCAGATGCTGCATCATCTGCCAGGTGTTGCTGAAGACAGATAGTTAGTTAACATATCTTATGATCTTGAAGCTCTTTAATCAGTTTGGGCACTTGATCCTACTTCTAAAACAAACAAAAAAACCCCCCAAATAACCAGAACAAATACAAGCTGTCTGAAGGAGTCAGCCTTTTCCATTCTTCTTGGGCACTGTTCTAGTCCTACAACAATTCTCAATGTCATTTCATCATTCTTGCATTGTCCAATATTTAAGACAAGATTTAAGAAGTATTGCTTTCTTTTCACTTTTGCTGCATTTCATTTTTGTTTGTCCATTCCAAAGCAGCTTTTCTGTGTCTATTTCAGAGGAATTTTTAAGAATGCTAATTCCCCCAAAAGCACTTCTTTTTGGATAGTGACATGTACAATGAGGATAACATTTCTTGTCTTGCTACATTTTGCTGTCACGTTGCAGGAAGACAATGTCAGGCCTTTCAAAACACTTAAAATTGGTCTCTCCACTTGAATTGAATATATAATTGTACTGATTTATCTTTCCATGTTCTTATGAAAACTTCCATCTCTGTCATGTTTGATGCTTCAGACTAAATATCTTGCATATTAATAACTCCTATATAAGGTACTTTCAACAGAAATATAGAATGGAGCTATTATTTTAACAGACCATTACTCACTCATCATGTAAATGACAGTGAGTCTAATGCTGTATGTATTTCAGATGCCATGCAAATAGGTATAATTACAGTCCATAATTAAAATGTATAGGAGATATTAAAATGTAAAGGAGTGTCCAAAAACTACTTCAATCCCTTGTAGAAAAGGGCAAGTGATAACCATTGAAAGAAGTAAAATAATGGAAATATGGGTATCTCACACATAAGTATTGGCCCTAAATGGGGAAAAAAAAAAAAAAAAACCTTTCTAAGCCAAATGAAATATGTTACTAGATATCTTTTTGCAAAGGTCTTGCTAGGACAGCACTTTGTCCCAGCTGAATTTCCAAGGCTTAGAGCAAGGCTCATCAGCTTCAGCATGGCACTCTGCTAATACACCTCAGCAGCCTTCGGAGCATAGGTTACATCCAGCCAGTCTGGAGCAAAATGGAGGAGCTCAGGTCAGTCTACAACTGTCAGTTTGGACACATCCACAGGATAAAAGCATGGCTCCACTGAAGTAAGCTACAAAGCTCCCATAGGTTTTAAGTGAGGCAAGGATTTCTACTCTAAATCGCAAGTGTTTGAAAACACAGGTTGGTAGACATGTCACCTTCTTTTAGTTCAGGTTATCAAATTGGGCCAATCTTCACATAGCTGGCCTGATTCAATTCATAAGGGCTTGTAAAATTAAAAAAAAGTTTGAACTGAGGAAGAGAAATATCTTAATAGGAGAGGTACCCGTGGAGGCCCATGCACCTCTGGGACTCCTTACCAGGAAGAGCCCCTTTCCCTCACTGGGAAAACCAGAGTTGCAAGGAAGAAAAAGTTCCTCTTGCTTGCAGGTGCTATATGTACCTGTTTCTGACCACTTCTACAAGTAGTTTTTCTATGAGGAGATCTGGGATGTTTCCCAAACACCTGAGCAGGGAGGTAGAAAAACAGCAGGAGTTTTCCAGAAAGGAGGGATGGAAGGGAGGGAGTCCTTCTACTGTGGTTAAAATTACTTCCTCATTTCCATTTTGAGCCTCTCTTTTCAAGAAAAGCTAATATATTTCCATTTTTTTTATAGAATGCGAGTATGTACTCTTGAAAAAGGAGACCGTTTTGTGTAAGAGTCAATGTTTGTAAGCCAGCAATTCCTCACTGATGTAATCATCAGAGCTGTAAAATGTGAGAAGTCTTATGAGAAATCTATATTCTTAAGGGTATTTTAAGAGAGAAGCTTTTTCCTGTTTCCTTAGGTGTGTGGTTCTCTGCCTGCGAGAACCCAATGTCAAAAAATGTGAGTAGTTTACAAAAATAAAATTGAGAGGCAAAATTGATTCATACAAGAAACTTGAAGAGATGGAGTCATGTCTTAACTATAAGTAATTTTCTCTATCGACTCAGTTTCATATTATTTGTAAGGGGATTGCTTTCATCTGTAAAAGCAAAAGACACTAAATTTATAAAGCGCTCAGTCTGAGACAAAATTGAGTGACATCCACAGAACAGGACCAAGTGACCACATAAAACAATTAGAAGTCAGCTTAACTGAAACAGAGCAGGAATGGAAAGTCTCCTTCCCAACAGGACACCTAATTCAACCCCTTAATACATTTTTTCTTTCTGTTCCAGAAATCTCAGTTTGAATTGAATCTCCATTGTGCCAAGCTCTGAACACCTATAATGGGCAACACAATCCCTTTTCTGAAGACCTGACTATTTCTGAGTGAGATTTTAATATAGAGGAAAAGTATATTTTGAATTAGCTGATCATGACCCTTAAGAAAAAAAACACCAACAACAAAATAGTGCCAAAGTAGACATCAGAGGGAAAATCTTCTCACCAAAAGTCTTAAGAAATTCAATCAGTCAGGACTTTTAAAGGGATGACTGAATATAAAGTTTGGCATCGTAAAGCTGAATGCCATCCCCTTCTTTGTATATTATGGCCTGGAAGGTAGCAAGGAGGTGTTTTAAACTGTAGTGAGTTACTTATACTTTAACAACTGCAGAACGTTGCATTTGCTAAAAAAGTATTTCTCTCACCACAAAACAACGAATATGGGGGGGGGGAGAAGCAACAACACAGTAGCACATAGGTTTTTGCATATCATTAGTGGTACTGTTTCACCACTACCACTTTATATACCACTGCTATACCACTGGACTTGGCTGGAGCTTGGGGCATCAGGGCAGCCCAAAATAGTCTCCCATGCCAGTAAACTCTCAGAAACAACGTCCTGGAAGCAGGGTGGAAAGTTTCCATGTTTGAGAGTCCCTCAGTGCCAGAGCCTCTGTTCTTGTTTCAGACAGATGAAATTGAAATGTTTTCAGATTTTCCACCCCTCAAAAAGGCAGAATTCTGGTCTTATCTGCAATGGAAACTTCTGAAATACTGCAGCTTTCCAAGGGGGTCTGTGGTGTGTGCAAGACCCTTAACGTGTTGTGTCACTTGGCAAAGGGCCCCCATCTCTGCCAAAAGAACAGCTAAAAATGTATTATTCTCTTATTTCTGAGCGGTACACATAACAGAAGGCAGCTTCATAAAATATTTATCAAGGATTCTTCATTCATTAACAAACCCATGTTTAGCCTTGAAAAATTCAGTAGCACTGTAGTGAGGAGAAACTTTGCAGTCTACATTATAAGTTTTCTTCTGCACTAAAGTTAAGAGTAAAAGCTTTTAATGGTCTTAATAAGACAAGTTTTAATGTAATTGAAATGTTTTTCACATATCTGTGTAATATGGCAATGTACATAAGTTATAGTATAACTTTATTACAAATTAACTGAAAATAATATCTGCTCAGTTTGACTTAAAGGACTCGCATGAAGATAACATCTGGCCTATATACAAAGGTCTGCCTTTGCTGAATGATTTCAGGTGTTAGAATACTGTTATAAAAATAACAACCTACAAGCTCTGCTACTGGCAGTGGCGACAGCAATAAGGTGCATGTGCAGGATTATGGTATGTAAGACCACAGACCCATCATCTGCCATTCTTTCCATAGGGACTGATGTTGAAAGAAGGTCGGCACATGAGGCCCACGTGTACCTGAACTGGGATTTCAGTGCATTTTCTTTTGGGTTTCTGGGTAAAGGATAATCTGCCATTCTAACTTAATTTGATGACTTACCAAATAAATGAGGACCTTCCACAAGAGAAAATCCATCAGCAGCAGCTAACTGGGGATGTCCTATTAAATTCATTTCAGATCCCATTTAGTCTTCAATTCCAGAGTAATATGATAATTTAGAAAGGTTGAAAGGAGACCCTGAAAGATACAAAGCAAAAAGCATATTTAAGATGAGATAAAAACTCATTTTTGCGTACCTACTGAAAGGCAGGATTCAGGAAATTGTTTCAATATTTACTGTAACAAATCTTGGTTTAAAGTTACAACATCTAATTCAGCCTTTAAATAAAATACTGCATCTACTTTGTTTATTTTTTCCTTGCCGTGATATATTTTATTTGTGATCTTTCTGCTGCTCATTTAAAACCATGGCAGTTTATGCTCAGCCTTATTCAAATATGCACAGACCAAAGCGCTGGCATGACCTGCCAAGGGCCTGTTGCCCAGCCCCTCCCACCACCCTTCCAGGGAATACTGGTTGTTTGCATTGTTTTTTCATCAGTCTTTCATCATTTTGTTGTTTGCATTTAGTAAAAAAGTGCAAGTTTATGGTTAAGTCAGAAGACTTCCTAAACCAGGAAACTTGAATTTAATTTCCTGGGATCGGCTCTTTATCTTGCCTTCAGTAATTATTGGCCAAAGAGATAAATGGTAGCAGAAACAGCAAGCAAAGTGTTTCTGTAACTAGTAGGATAGTTCACCCATCTCCCTTCGTGGTCTCAAGCAGATGTACAATTCTCACGCTTGGCTTTGCACAGGGAAGGTGGGAGATGCTTGGGCTGCTCCCTAGTGTGCTTTCCTGCCCAGTGGGAGAGAGGTGCTTTCACCTCCCCAGGATGACTGTGGCACTGAACCTGTGTCTTGCCCTTCCTGCTCTGACCACTAGGCTATTAAATAAGAGGTAAGAGTCATGCCATTGCCTCCTACTTGAGCAGAGGCTATAGCTAGAGTGGCACCGTGGCGGTGAGGAAGCGCCAAGGCCAGCCAGAGTGTGCAAGGTTTCCTTGCCCAGGCCAGATCCATTGGGATGGAGCAGGAAGGTGGCCTGGCTCATGTGAGTGGGATGGGGCAGCTCAGGGGCTGATTTTGGCTAGCTTTCTCTCAGCAACAGGGGAACGCATAACTCCAACACAGAGGTGTCCCAGGGGCTTATGCAAACACCAAGAAGATTCTGTATAAAGTTGATGGAAATCATTTGATGGAAGTTTTTTTAGAGTCTCAATTCCATTTTTGGATTTATCCCTGTGGAACTGTCCATGGGATGGTGTTTCCACTCACTGAGACCTTTTTTGAGAGCTATAATCCAGTCTGCTTCCCAGTGAGGGCTCAACATGTTTCTCTAGCAGAAGTGAAGTCATCTGACAAAAATGTGAATACAGCAGGGGGTCCCAGCACTGAGCAAACTGGAAAGCAGTTTGTGAGAGCAGCGAGCACATGCTATAATTATATTCGGATTTGTCTATAATGATTCATTAAGTTCTTTCTTAACATAAACAAAGGCCCTCTAATTAGAGGGATGAGTTTTAAATGTCTGCCCACAGATAATTTAAACAGTTTACTCAGAAATGTCAAAAGCTGCTTGTGTCATAGACCCGATGAGGTTCTTGTGGCAAATAACATGTAAACAAACAGTCTCAAAGCTAACATAGAAACACAGCTTTGCAACAGCAAAACCTCTACATATCTTGGGACAAGCGTTGACAACTAGCCCAGCCACCCCAGCAGGCCCATGTCTACTTCTAACCATTTTACTATCTAACCATCATATTTGCTGGGGAAGGTACCTACTGCCAAACCAGAGCCCTCGAGAGAAGGGTTGCCCACACAGATTGCCAAGGGGAGCTTCGAACTGTAAGCCAGTTTTCTCAGGAACCTCCCAATGATGGTCCCTAGTGAAAGGGTTTCTCTTACTGCCCTTTTTAATGGCCCTGCAACAGGAGAAGACAGCAGCACAGTGTGAAGGACTCATAATGGGAAGTTAGAAATGCCAAAATGAGGCCTCTTAGGAGGGTTCCTGAAGCATTCTCTGGATTTTATTGCTGAAGACAAGAGGAGAGAAGCCATCTCCACCCTCTCCTCATGTAAAAGCACCTCAGCAGCCTTCCTGCAGCCCTCAAGAGTGCACCCCTTGCAGGATTAACTCTTTCTGCAGCTGGACTGGAAGATCATGTTCCACCACTATTATTTCTTGTCATGTTTCCTCATCTCACCATGTCTGATAAGCTAATACTGCAACAGCTAACACATCAGCCTTGAAATAGTGAATCTTTGTATGCGCATACAGCTCCTCATAGGAACTTATCCTCTTAGGAAATTTTGAATGTCATTGCAGTATATATTAAAGCCCCAAAAAGACATCAATTCCAAAATGTTTTGGTATATAGTCACACTTTCAATGGATAGCTTCTTTGCTTATAAGGTATATATCCTGTGTCTGTCCAACCTGTGCTGTGAATAAGCAGACAGAAAACTGCATTTTTAAACTCTAATATTGTATTTGTATTTTTACAGTCTCTTTGAACTGTATACAAACTTCTTTCATGTTCCGAGCCTATTCCATTTTTTATTATGTCATTAAATAACACCACTCTTTAACCTCAAGATAGACTTTTTAGAATCTATTATTCTTTTAATGACAAAAAAAATGTGCCATTAATAGTGCCTTGTTCACGGTAAGAAATTTGAGATTATATTTTATACAACCTCCATGCTAGAACATTTTGGTTTTTGTAAATCCACCCCTCCTGCCAAATTAATTTTGGTCTGCAGGAGATGGATTCAGTTCCAGTCAAATGTTCATGATGATTTTACAGTTCCCACCTGCTTTTTTTATACCTCCATTTTCTTTAATATAATCAATTAATGGAGACCATTTACTGGATTTCATGGGAGAAATTATTCTTAGCCACCTCCTCTAATCTTATGTTCTGAGGATTTCTGCAAGGCATAAGACATGATCAACATTAAAAACGCTAGAAATATATTTTCCACTACACATGGCTTTGCTATTTTACATACTGATTGATATTTTGTTTTGACTTGCCACTGGAATCTAGCATGCTGTGAGCCAGCTATCCTATGTTAAATTTGACCAATTCATTTCACCAATATTTAAAATCAGAAGCTACCACTATGCAGCTTTCACTCCAGTTTTCAGGCCTGCACCATGGACATTTCCATTAAAACAATGCAGAACATTTAAGCGCTGCTTATTCCACACTTTTCTCAGTTCTGGGAAAGATGCAGGACACAGTAAGTCATTGTCACGAGGAATCACGGACCCAGAGGTGGACTACTCTGTTGGCAAAGAGCTGGTTCCCCAACTCGTAGCCCTTTGTTAGAGACTTCACAGCTTGACCATCCTAGGCTGTCACAGCGGTTATACAACAGGGGCAGCGCATCCCATCTCACTGCAATTCCCATGGAGCAGCTTCAGAAGCATTGCCCTGGCTAGTGGGATATTCCTGCCCAGCAGCTATATAGAGCCGTGTAACTTGATAGCAATATTGCTGGGTGAGAAGTGATGCTATCCACAACACCTGCACACTGAGCCTCTTAGCAAAAGCATTTTTTCCCAAATACGGAGTTTTTTTCCTCTGGGGACTCGCAGCTAAAACTGTCATCCCTGCTTCCAGAATCAGTTTGTCTGTATGAACTGAAATCAGTAGCCACTCTCTTAATTCAGGTTTCTTTATCCACCAAAAGAACACAATCGTCAAATGCTTCTAGACAGATATTCTCAGTTATCTTTGGAACAACTAAACATTTGCAGACATTTCCACCTCATGCTTCTTTTTTTACATTACGTGCATCTTTTAGCTATTTCTATCAAGATAAATCTAGTCTGTATCTTAGCCTACTTGACTGATATTCCATCTTGAGGTGCAGCAAGAAATATACCACAATAGATAAAAGCTGAATGAAAGAAGTGCACAGGAGATCAATATTGCTCTCCAAAGTAAGAAACCCTGAGGAATTAAGAGGCAAACAATAAGCTACAAAACTAATTTTTTTTCCACAGAATTATGTTAGTTAACTTATTTTTAAAATACAGTTTACTCCACCAACTTTTGAGATGATTTTCATAGAGCAAAATTATACATTAAAGAGATTAATAGATATAAAATAAAATCTATGCTCAATAGCTTGAGATTATTTTCATCAATTGCTTATTAAGTGCTCTAAATTATGTTTAATTTTCATACATGTGTCCTTTAACATGTGTCAAAGCAGTCAGTCAATGCATTTTATGTATTCTATGTTTAACTGAGAAAACTGAGATGTATATTATTATGTATGTGACTTGTTCTACCACCATATGCATGTGCATGCATGTTCATTCAGCTTTCTCATGGGATATGTGTGCATGGGTGTATACAAATATGTGTGTATACACCTACACATGTGGGTATAGGTTTCAGTTTTATCCTGGACTCTTATCAATGGATGGCCTCTCACCCCACTAGGATCAATAGCAAAGCTTCCCCTGGCTTCAGTGAAAGCAAACTCAAGCCTCTTAATGAAGTAATTAAAGTTAAAATCATCCAGGCTCATCGAAAGGCAAAAGCATCGTAGCCCCATATTTTCATATAAAGTAAAAAAACGTTTGATCATCAGGAAAGCTCCATGAAAGTCTAATTGCATTTTACCTTCGTAAGAAGAATGACTGAACGTGTTTCAATTACCCAGTAAAGAAAGATATATCAAAGCACTGGTAAAGTTTTTCACAAATATTAGTGAGGTACATTTCCATCCTTCTGGCCAGTAATAGAGTCCTCTTCTTTACCCATCTGACTGCCAATTGCTCAAAGAGAAATTTGAGTAGCATCATAAATCTATGGCCTGATCCAAACACTGTTAACATCAATGGGAAGATTCCTGTCTAGTTCACAGGCTTTTGATCTGGTCTCATATCCTTTTTGTAGAATATTTAATACTGCCTCACTTATTTTTAATACAATGCCTCACTTATTTGAAAGGCTTTTTTATTTGCTTGTTTGTTTGTTTGAAGGTGTATGAAAAAGAAATGAAAGTGTTGTGAAGGTTTGTGCTCCTTGTCTTTTGCTGCCAGACCACATTAGTACGCATGGCACCATGGGCAGCTACACAGCAAATACAAGCAAGAACATGAGCAAGTTTGAAAATCAGAGGTAGGAATGGTATTACTGTGTTTGAAATTTACTGTTTAGTTGGGGGTTTTTTAACATGATATAGAAAATTAGAGAAGCAAAGACATACATTCTTGCAGCTCATTCTGAGGGGAAAATATATATCTTTAAACCAGTCAGATGTAGAACTGAAAAATCTACCAAAAGACTTGATGCCATCTCTGTAGGTAGGCATGTAAATTGAAAGAGTGGGGTCAGTTTCTGGCTGTCCCTAGGACAACTTCCCCACCACCTTTTCTCTGTGCCTTCTTTCCTCCAGCATCTTTTGCCTATCTTACCTGATAAGACTGCAAATCATCCTTTCTCAATCTGTTTTTTGACTCCTGTCTAGGCTAAGGGGACCCCAATCCTGTCCGGAGTCTCTAGGTTCTGCTGTAACACAAGCAACAGCAATAAAAATAACAAAACAAGGTCAAATGCATGTCACCTTTATAGTTTTATGAAGATAAATGACTGGCAGGAGCATTCAGAATAAACTGACATTTTCTTCAAAGCTGGACATGGATTCAAACGGTAGATGCTTGTAATGTGACACTCACTACTGCTTTTGCTAGTTACGTGAAATAAGTGCTAAAGTTCTGGAATTTCAGAAGATGCACCTATAATCTCTACACAGATCAAACGAGTTTCTTTTCAAACAAAGAAATTACACAAAACAAATTAACTATTCCCTCTCAGACTGTCCTCTCTTCTCCCATTAATTACATTTAAAATATTTTCAGTTCCTAAGAAGAAAAAATGAACAAACTAGTACAATTATAAAATTGATCCACATAATTAACTAGTTAGTGTTTTTGCAGGAAGCATTCAGTATCAAAGTTATGCTTTCTTTTCCACTGACACACAGACACTGAAGCCAGTTTTTCAATGAGAAATTCTAACACTGTCGTCATTTTTTTAGTGACCTTAACGTTTTTCCCAAGGGGAATTCCTGCTGTTACACCAGTTTGACAGATGAAATTACTTCCCCATATAGTCTATGTTCCACCGACTTCTTTATTCTTCCATCAAATACTAGTTTTAAAAACCCTTCTTTTCTGGTCAAGAGTCCATTAACATCCACAACATAATAGGTGTGAAAAAATGTACTTTTATACCACACAATTTAAAAGACTCAGATTTAAGGAATCATTACTTACTGTCCTTTTCTGGAATATTGCAGATGGCAGGATGTAGACAGTTCTGCACTCGGTTCAGTATCCTAACGATTCTCACACAGGAACATTTTTGTTTTGTTTTTTTTAGGTTTAGCAGAAGCCTGTAGTGATAACACGATGAATCAAAGCTTGGGCTCTTTGGCTCAGTGCCATAATGGACAAGGATTACTCATTAACGATCCTCTCTTTGCGAAACTCTCTAAACATTGGTTGTAAGTATTAAAACTTTGCAAACGCCAGCTTGCCCATCAGCGTAGGGACTAGAGATATGATTATTAACACACTCTGGCTATGTGTGCGGGGAGGTTGGCTCACAAACTAGGGTGGCAGTAACTTGTAAAATAGTACATTTTTCTTGTACACGTATATTTTTCTGACTCTCTCAGCCTGGATGTCTTTCCCATTCAAAGAGCCCAGATGGCCTTGCAAGACATGTAGTTGACTTTTAAGTATTTCAGCTATATTTTACACTTTGGGGGGAAATTGGAGCATTTCAGAGTATTACAGTGAGTGCTAAGTTACAGCATTGTTGGGATTTGGGGAGGTTAAAGTTCAGTTCCCAGGTCTGCCATGCTCTCTAACAACAAATCACATCATCACTTCGATTTGTGTCCAGCCCATAAAGCTTTAGGCATTAAACACAGGCCCTTAACTTCTAATCCTAGTGGTCTCACACACCTTTTGCATGCAAGAGGAAGAAACTGGTATTTGTAGAGGGTAAGTCAGATCCTGACTGGGCTGAACTGCCTCTGAAAATGCTGATCTCTTGCCACGGATAGGGAAGAAGCCTTGGAAAACTTCATTCCCACTTACCTGGTACAGTACTTAAAGCGGGATGAATCCAAGCTGTTCTGTACCTCCTTCTCCAGAAAAGAGAGGTGCTGGACAGCAAAAAAGAGTAGTCAGGTCCTCTCTGGGAGAAAGGTGACAGCTGCTGGCCATGAAGTTACCAATAATAACATCCCTTGCTTTCCCCCAGGTTTAAGAATAAAAAAGGAAAGGAAAGGAAAGGAAAGGAAAGGAAAGGAAAGGAAAGGAAAGGAAAGGAAAGGAAAGGAAAGGAAA
>NW_020450973.1:47056-54955 GCF_003343035.1 Apteryx rowi
AGGAAAGGAAAGGAAAGGAAAGGAAAGGAAAGGAAAGGAAAGGAAAGGAAAGGAAAGGAAAGGAAAGGAAAGGAAAGGAAAGGAAAGGAAAGGAAGAGAAGGTTCTTCAGCCAGAGAAAATCTCACAACAAAGGAACGGGATTTAATACCCCCATTCACTAACAAATGTGTTGCATTAAAATATTTTTCCTTTCCCTACAATAATAGAGGCAAGTGACAAAGTGATGCTTTGTCCACTAATCAATATTTTCAAGACATTATTGGAAAAAGCAAAGAAAGAATCCACATGATCAAAAGAGGAGAATGTTGCCTATAGCAACGACATGTGGCATTACTAGTTCAAGCCAGGTGTTCATATTTTATTATGGCTGATGTGCAAATGAAAATTGAACAGAAAGGAATTAGAGCAAATGAAATAAGTCTTCTGTAGTGTTACAAGAGACTATTTACACAATATTAAGGAAAAGAAGAGGGAGAGAAGAGATTTAAGTCCAGTAAACACAGGACATCTTTTCTAAAATAACATTGTATGCTGTAATTTCTAAAATTTCACAGAATTAATTACATCCTAAAACTTCTCTAGACAATATTAACAATTATTTTGCAACTAACAGATAGTATGAGATCTAAAATACATCCATGCCATTAACAGTGAAAATCTGTCTTCACTTGCAGGGTAAGGATATATATATAGTATTCAGGGCTAGAGGTCTGTGTGCATAGAAAATACAGCTTCATAAAATCCACACTCCATGAAAGAGATGGAAGTTTTGTTGTAGCCCATGTCTCCTCCTCCATCTTCCTGCCACCCTGCCTTTTCTCCGCTGAAATAATTGCAAGCCCATACTTGCATTGACAAATTAGCTCCTGTAGTGAATTATGTCTCACCTCAGCCATGGGAAGGCAAGAGACAAATCCTGGCAACAAAGTAGTTTTTCTTCAAAAACATGGATGGGAAAATCTAGCAAAGGAAGAGGGAATTGGAAGGAAAGAAAGAAAAGATAGGTTGGGTATTCATCTTTAATACTTTCTTCTCTTCCCTATGCTTGCCTGCGAGCATCACCACACATTTAAAAAAAAGAAAAAAGGACAAAAAGTTCACACACTAGTGGCCAGTACCTTCTCCTTTTTGCCTAGGAAATCTTTGTCAACAGCTGTGCAACAGCTTTCTGGCTACTAACAGCCTGTTGCTTGGAGCTCCAGCAGCTCTGTATACAGACAACAACCAGTCATGACTGGCAAGAGACCTTGGATCCACGTTTGATTTATAGGCCAAGAGACATCTTCCATCGTGACCGAAAGCTGCCTGTGCTTGAGGCCTCTTTCTCCACAGCTGACAGCTCCCAGCAGGAACGACACTGCAGATAGGCACACAGACACCTGAGCACCCACCCAAATCCAGCTGTATGCCAGCACGGGCCGAGACGTCAGCTACAGCTTGGAAAGTGCTGCTAAACCCACTAGAGATCACGAACTGGCCACCGAATAGCAGAGTTGTTTGCATCCTTTTGTCCATCTCTGCAGTACCCTGTATTTGTTGTTACACAGAGGACACATCATTCACATCACTTAAGTTATGGTCTATGTCTTTGGACTGGCCTTTCTTTATTCTCAGGCACTCTCGAAATATCACCATTCACCACTCTACTGAAGAAAGGAAGCATTTCCTGAAGGATGGCCAAAATTATCATCAGCTTATGATAAATTTTATCATACTAAGATAATTAAGTAATCTTAATAGATAAGTCTGCTTGTGTACAGCGTTAAAAAAAAAAGAGGAAAGAAATGGGGTGCAAAGTTTCAAAGAATTAATACTAGTGGCTAGTCACCTTTTTTTTTTTTCCTCCACCTTTTAGAAGTGGAAGACTAACTCTACTTTTAAGATTAGTTTATCTCATGGAATAAGCCTTTCATGAATCAGAGCCTCCTCACTGTAAGTTGCTTTCTGACCATTTGGTTTATGAACAGGGCAAAATGTGTTCAAAAATCCTATGTTTTGCCCTGATATAATCTAATATTCTGTCTCTGTCACTCAGATTTTTAAGGCAGAGTGGCATGAAACTGTGTGACGAACATGGAATGATGTGTCCTAAGGGGGGAATTTCTTCGCAATGGCAGGTGGTTAATAGTTGGCCAACGGTCTGTAGCAAGAGCACGTACGTTATTAACAAGATACGATCCTACAGCTGACAGTGCAAGGGGAGAGCTGAGCATACATGGAATCAGCTACCGTATCTGATACTAAACTTACATATGGGGGACTTGTTCTATGTCCCTCCAGTTGATTTCAACTGAAATTTCAGAATGTATTTATTTATAAATAATTTTGGGATATTCCACATTATATTTTCTCTCAATTATTTTAAATTTAATGCTTTGCCCCCCCCCCCCATTTCTAAGAGTTATAAGTTTAAAAAACTACTAGAGGAATCACAGCTTTAATTTAAGTATGTTAGTATAGTATTAGCTGATAAGAAGTTCTGCTAGAGGCCTCGGAGTAAATATATACTTTATTCTTTCACTTTTTTCTCTTGACATTTTGATGTTATACAGTACGATAGCAATTGAGTTCAATAAGGGTTAGCTTTCATTTATGTAAATATTTTATAAAAGTTATGAAATGTTGATCTATTCCAGTAAATGAGCATGTTGTCCTTTCATTAATAAGCAGTTCTTTTAAACCAAAAGTCAAAGGTGATGACTGAAGTATTATTATTAAAAGAAAAATTGGGATATTTTTAGATGGGCTTTTGAATCTGTCTAAAATACTCACACTAAGGAAATTCATTTTGCAAACATTTAAACCACTGCTTGGTTTTAATAATGTGTCTAGTGTCAAGGGAAAAGACAGATGTTTAAAGGACTAATTTGATGCCTTGCAAAGAACTATTCCTTTCAGGATGGGAAGGAAAATATAGTTTGCAGTCACATGAATGGACTATGTAAGCCATAAACCACTGGAGGTGTAGGAGGACCCTCAGCTAATGTTATTTGGCAAGTCAGACTCACTGATAACCTTTTTAAATGATTGGGCTACTTGAATAACTCTGTCCTATAATTTCTTGTTCTCAAGAAGCAATATTTTGTTCTGAAGTATTACACAGAGCACTACTCTCATTGCTCCTTCAGAGATCTGCCTGGCAGACACAGGATCTAGGCTGAGTAGCTAAAACAGAGCCTGCCAGTGCCAGAGAAGTCACTCCAGCCTGTCCCATGAGCACCACGTCATCCCAGGTCACAAGGGGCCATCATTCACTCAGCAGCTGAGACAGCAGTAGGACTGCCCAGGGAAAGCTCACTACATATGTTCACACATCCACGTGAAGAAAGAACATCAGATTTAGCTAAAAGGAGCCTTGCAAGATTCAGTTTGGTAGAAGTTGTATTTTTGCTTCTGCAAGGAGGACATTTATGTCTCAGGGAAGCAGGGCTGCTCCACAAGGGAGGATGAACCAGGAGCCAAGGATGACCCCATCAGTGGGGCACAGCACTCAAGCAGGTGCTGTGGGCCAGTAGCAACAGGGCCCATCGACAGTCCCAGAGGAGGCCAGGCAGTGAATCAGGCCCAGAGTCTATGCAGGGAATCAGTCAGGAGCAGCAGCAGACAAGGCCAAACACAGGACTGGAGAAACACCACCTGCAACATCCTGAGGATGGACCTGAGGTCCATCCGGCAGGCAGAGCAGAGGCAGGACTGGAGACAAAAGTGCCTACAGCTTACACCTGAAGACCATCTGGGAAAACCAGCCAGTAAGCCAGGGGAGCCATAGATAGCACAGGCTCATCTGCAACATAGTTCAAACAAGGCCTGAGGGCTCTGGGCTGAGCTTAATGAAGGCCCCGAGTCCATGGGCAGGTGGAGGTCCCAGGTGAGGCTGGTTAGGACCATTAGTGCACCCAGGGCCCTGACACTGAGCTGCTCTCAAAGCATTTGTTGGCTCTTTCTTGTTTCCTTTGAGAGATTGGACACATAGTGAGTACAATTTCAGGCCCTTGCAGCAGTTAAGAAGAGCAGCCACAGCAGGACTAGACCCCTAATGTCAGACTTGCACTGGATAGACTGATACATTAAAAAGTGAATGTCGTAAGGTCATCTGAAGACTGCTCATGATTCCAGCTAAGGAAAAATGAAAGGGGCTGGAAATAAGATAATTTTTGATCCTGGGCACAACTGAGATATTGCCAAGCTCAGAAAACTGAGAAAGTATATCACATTATTTTTTGATTACCTCCATCCTAATTCCAAAAGCCAGGGATTTACATAATGGACACTAGCTGCTCTATAAGACAACCCACAGCAACCCGTTTGCCCTAGGTATAGTCCTAGCTAGAAGGTACAGCTGTGACCATACAGTCGCATGCAACCCCCTTCCCTCCGCTGTCACCTTCCAGCCCTGTTCACCACAGAGGTAGTTGTGACTGTGTCCCACAAAGAGCTCTGAAATGGCCACAGCTCACCTAGGACAGCAGTGTCCTTAGCCATGGAGGCCCAGCTCTTTGGTAGAACCATGGAGATGCAAACAAAGCATGACATACGGCGATGTTCCCTGCTCTGCCACACAGGTGAGGTGCTCATTAAGTTTGAGCAGTGTCAGCTATGTCATGTGGGACACTGTGCTTGAGCTGCCCAACTGCTGCAGCCAGGAGCATGGGCCCTTTTGCAATTGCTGTAATTAGCAGTTCTCTAATGAGCAAGCGAGCAGGAGGTGTCTGTGTACTGGGGCCTGAGAAACACAGGAACAAAATGGGAGAAAGAAAGGGAAAAACAGACAGCCTTTTTTCATGCACTAAGGCCCAGATCAGTCAGACTATGCTGTTGTTAAATACACAGATAACTAATTCATTTATGTGGTTCCACCAAGGAGACAGCTGGTACTGAGGAGAGAAGGGGCTCCAAAGGCCAAAGAAAAATGTGGTTGAAGAGAAAGCTAAGGGGATGTTAAACTACAGATCTTGGGAGAACTACAGGATTCAGTTTATTTACTTTTCTTTTCTTTTCTTCAGTTTCCATCTTTCCATTCTGAAAACAAATTACTTCCCTTTTTGGAAGAAAGAAATTAAATGCAATATTAAGTTTATTAAATTTAAACAAAATAAATCAGGAAATGCAGAGGTTACTTATCTCATAGCAGTATTAACCTGGGCTCACTGTGAAGAAGAGCTTCATTTATCAAAACCTTATCTGAACTCCCTTTTTGTCCAAAATTGGGTTATATCCCAAAATGTGAATCATTTGCGTTGGCAAATCCCTCGTTCATCTCCAGTCTCACTTGGCAGATACATTTCATGTTCCCATCTCATCCTACAACAGAAAAGGTATAAGAAAAACAGGTTATCTAGAAAATAGTGATAGTGCAGATTACATATATGGGAAATTTGTCTAGTTCTTTAAGAGTGACCCCTCCTGCCTAACCTTCACAAGGAAGGGGTCTTACAAATTCATGATTTTTAGGGTTTGGCTGTTACTATTAATAGGTGTGTAGGAGTGAAACAATTTCTGTGGAAAAGGGCGAAAAAACAGTTCAAAGTATGGCAGTTCACCTACTCAGCAGCATAAGCCATTGCTCCTCTCTCTGCACTGGCCTCTCATGAATATGGAGCCAAGTTAAAGATTTCTATCCTTCCCCTCAGGTTTCCGCAGAGTTGTCTCAGGGACTGTGATGTAGCTCTCTGTGTTGATAAGCTTTTCCCAAAAAACGATATTCCCTCGAGCAAAGAAGTTGCACACTCAGAGGGTGGGCTATAGGGACAGTTTGTTCTCGGCCACTAACCCATGGTGGAATATGTCTTCCAGAGCCTGTGGGATCAGTCTCTATGTTCCACCAGCAGTTTTTATTCATCTTTTCTTTTCTTGGACATAGAAACTGATTATCCCAATGGCAAATGGAAAAGGAGGACATTACAGTTACAAAAGCTGTGGCAAGCATACACATGAAATGTCTTTGACTGGAACGTGTGTGTATGCATACGTTTACATGTGCTGCTATTTCTACTCAAAGGAAACAAAATGTGTACATGAGATTAACAAAGAAAAAGCTACTGAAAACAGAGGGGTAAAACTGTGCCCTGTTCCTTTTCCAATAGATTTTCCCCTATAATATCTGCTGACGATAGACACAGAAGTAGAAGCTGGTGAGGGCATCAAAGGTAACAAATACAGCTAAAACAGTACGATTATTAGATACAGCTGAAGATGTTCTAACAGGCTACATTATTAAACTGAAGGCTTCCCCAATGTAATGTATGCTGCCAGAAGGAGTCGTCCGTATGTAAACACAGTGAAAGGGATTTCTTTCTGTATGTCTGCATGGAAATTACTCTGCCCAGATACTAGCAGGTGACCGTATTTCAGATTGTCCGTCTCATTAATGTGCAGCCAGTAAACACACATGCTGCTGAATAAAAGATTGATAGAGAGAAAAATTGCATTTCAGAAATTTTTTGAAAACAGAAAAAAAAATTCTCCTGAATATGTGCTATCAGCTTGGAAATACACACAGACCCTGGAACTGCATTCTGTTTTCTGCACATCCAGCTCATTGCATAGAAGTTCAAGGAAGGGTATCCCTAGCACTTATCACTTTCAATTTAGTCCAAGAAAGATAACTCAAATTTAGAAAAGCCCAGTGAGGGGACTGCTGCTGAAGTAGATAATGAACTGTAATGTTGAACTACGTGAAACCTCAGTGTCATTGCTATACCATGATACCTTCTATATTCCAGAAAGGTTTTCCTGAACAAACAGCAATTTTTAAATATTTTAGGAAACTATGGCAAAGTATAACCCAATTGTGTTGTAAAGTTGATCTAAAAATGAGATTTTCCCAGCATACACTTCTTCTCTGACACTAAAGATTATACAAAAATAAACTGCTGGAGAAAGACAATCATTAATAAATATCAGAGTCTGTAAGTGAGCAGTAGAACAGAAAAATATAACTGCAGCTGCAAATCTTGGTAGTTCAACTTACTTACAATTCATAGGACTATGTTTTTTATACTTTATGCTTTCTAAAGCTCTTTAAAAACTAGTATTGTTGATGCTTATTTTATCAGTTTAATCATTGACTCGTTGCTTAACCTGTCTTGTTACTTAGGTCTTTAAAAGTCAACAGATAATAATATGAAATAAATAAAACCTTTGTCACTCATTCCTACATCAAGTTTTACGTAACTCTCCTAAGTATGAGTTGCAACAGAAACCTTTGAACAGCATGCCAGTAAAATGAACTCTATTGCAAAGAAGCTGATAAAGTCTTGTTTGGAATATTGTTAATTTATTCCAGGAATTTAACTGTAACTAACCAGATACTTAAAGCTTCTTGGATGCAATATATCTTTGTTCTGTAAATAATACTCACTTCTTTAAGTTGAAAAGCTTGATATATAATGGCCCAGATGTATTTCTGCTCTATTTTGAGATTGCCAATAAAAGTGGGCAGAGACATAATGATTTCTCTAGCAGGAATGCCAGCCAACAGATGCTAAAGAGAAGTGAGACCTTGACTGCCTTCACAACTGACCTTGGGTTACTTCAAGTCTATAACTGTGGTGTGAAAAAGTACTATCCTCCTGTACCCACTCCACTTAATATCATAGTTTAACAGTATTTTAGGAATCTACATCCTGGTCCAGATTTTTAGAAATTATTTAAAAATTTGAGGTGTGTCCATTTTTCATCTTTGGAGGGTGAAAACTCAGGTCCTGCTGAAAAATTAGCTGAACACTTTTCACCAGCATGATGAACAGACGGAGGAGTTAGAGGTCTTCATGCAGTTGCAGAGCTATGATCACACAGGGATAATGGAGTCATAGTGGAATAGCTCACATGATGGGAGTGTTAAAAGGATGGACACATGCTCTTTAGGAAGGACAGGCCAGGAAGGTGGGGGGGGGGGG
>NW_020450973.1:57140-145721 GCF_003343035.1 Apteryx rowi
ACTGGGAGTGCTGTGTCCAGCCCTGGGCTCCCCAGTGCAAGAGAGACATGGACATACTGGAGTGAGTCCACTGAAGAGCCATGAAGATGATTAAGCGATTGGAGCGTCTGTCATAGGAAGAGAGGCTGAGAGAGCTGGGACTGTTCAATCTGGAGATGAAGGCTCAGGGGGGATCTTATCAATGTGTATAAATGGGAGGGAGTAAAGAAGACAGAGCCAGATTCTTCCAAATAGTTCCAAATGTCAGGGCAAGAAGCAGAGCACAAATTGAAATACAGGGAATTCCATTTAAACATAAGAAAAATCTGAAGAGAATGTATCATCACAAAATAAATGAAACTCACACTCTGGGGTGCACACCAGGTGCTAAAGCTCTAACTCTGCTCACATGTAACAGATTTCAGTTGCTCATCTTTAGCTAGTTTGTGATTTCTTTGGGCAAGCACACCCGAAAATATTATTGAAATAAAAGCTATGCTCCCCTGAAGGATTTGTACCAAATGCTTTTGATGAGGAAAACTGCATGTGAAGCGTGTTGGATTGGAGGATTTGCCAACCTTCAGCTGTTGCAGTAATTTGGTGGCTCAAGGAAACATCCAGTGATTTTTGAACTGAAAGCCTGCCTGTGTCCTCTGAGACCAGTCCCAACTATTGACACAAGCCAGAGAACAACCTGTTAGCAAACTTTTCCTACATGCCTTTTTGAAGAGGCGTATTCTTTTTTTAAACTTTGGGGAAGTGTTTCCCAATAACTGGCATGAACTAAAAACATCTCTTCCCTGAAAGACAGAAAATTGCCTGAGGACTGCTAGATAACCCTCTTACTTGAGCCACCCCTCCCACTGCAGCATGCGAGAGCCAGCAGGTTAGTGGGCTTTGAGCCTGCCTTGCAAATGCTGCAGTTTGTGGGGCTCCCACAATGTTGACGAAGAAATGAGCCACTAGAGCTCGTTGAGGTCATTCCTGAATGGCAGAGAATACAAACACGTCTTCCCGCTCTACTTGGGGAGGCGAGCTGGTCAGACTAGGTGCAGAAGAGGACATGGACCTAAGGCAAGGGACAGACTGGGAGCACTGGGGAAAACAGGGCTTGGCTCTGGACGCAGCCAAGCCTCTGAAGACAGGAGGAATTACTGTGGGTTGCTCCTTGCCATAAGTAAATACAGCAGTGGAGGATGCCTATCAACAAGGGGCAGCTTTAACCTACTCACAGCTTTTAACGGAACAGGATTGAGATGTTTGCTTGGAAACATTAAAGAAAAAAAGAAGAGTGGCAGGGAGAAGCTGTACTTTGTGGAGGAGGGATGTAGTAAAGGACTCCAACACACCAGCTGTTTCTCATGCCCTTGCGGTTCCTGTAACCAATACAGCCATCAAGGGTGAGGAACATAGATCTCAACTGCTGGTTCCCTCCCAGCTTTGTTGGAAACTTTGCCCTCTGAGCCTTTCCAAGCATGACACTTCCCCTCTGTGCATGGACAGAGCAGACAGCAGCAGAGCAGGCCAGCACGGCCTTGACCTTTGGTCAGCCAGGATAACACCTCCACTACCGCCACAGCTGGGCCACTGCAGCTGCTCCTGAGAGCATGAGTGTTTGCCTAAAATGTCTCTCTTTCTGGTAAAAACCTAGGGAATTTGCTGAAAAACAGACCCTTGTTATTACTGAGTTTTAGCTGCTGTGGGGTCTCATGTACCAGCCCATGAGTTAGCAAGGGTCATGAGAAGCCACACATGAAAACAAGAAAACACAGAGTTAAGATTAGGTCCAGTGCGACTATAGCCCTTTCTGCACTATGCCCAAAGCGCCGTAACACATAAATCTACAGTCAGTGGAGAGTAACTGGGAAATGGGAAGTGAAAAGCGTTGGACAGAGCATACTGCAGTCCTTTTGCTGGTGGAAAACTCACGATCTGGGGCTATTCCAAGCTCCCTGTGCCTGCTCCATCCAAAAGCATTGTCACAGGAGTAATGTTACACCTGTTCAGGTTGATTTTTCTTTTCTTTTCTTTTCTTTTCTTTTCTGTTCTGTTCTGTTCTTTTCTTTTCTTTTCTTTGTCCTTAGTGTTAATTCCTTCACTTCTAAATACAGGTTAACTTTTAGTACTATGCTTTTCCCTTGGCTCTCATGAATCAGCAGGGGCAGGGGTAAATCACTTCTATTCAAAGGCAAATTGCTACCAGACCAGACTACACAACTAGCCACTGTCAGGAGATAGACTGGGTCTCTCAGGACACACACATCTTTCTTTTGAAAGGGAGGGGCAAGGAACCAGCAGATCAAATCAAAGTCCCTTCCCTAAAACAAGAGAAAGTCCCATTCCCCTTATCTTAATCATGGCGTTAGCAAGTTGCTCTGACTAATTCTCTTGCCATTCATTACAGCTCTGCTCAGCAGAGAGAAAACACCTGGCATGCATTTGGTGATGACTGCCAGCTCCTCAGATTGCCAGATATTTTTATTGGGCCTCTTAAATATTTCCTGGTTTGCAAAAGTTCTTGTCTTCCTGGTGCTCCAAAGAGTTGTAAGACACCTCTGGGCAGCCACAGCTCTGAGCTAATGGAGATTTATTTTTTCCAGAGTTTCAATGTTTTCCTAACACATGTTTAACAAAACAGCCATGACCTGCTAAATTTGTTGTGCAGGCAGAACTAAGTCTAAAACAAGGAGCAAAGTAGATGCCAAAAGTGGGTGTTGTACAGCAAGATTCTGAGAACTGACTTTATTCAGCAGACTGAGTAATCCATACAGTTATACATAAACAAATGTAGTCTGTTGGCTGCTGCAAATATCCAATATACTAATTAAAGTCAGCAAAAAAACCCACAAATTAAATTAATCCCGCTTTTTTCATTATGGAGACTTAAAATATTTAAATGGTATGTTCTTGGGGAGAAATGTGTTGGCTGTTAGCTACATTATTTAAAAGATAGCTCAGCACAGAGAACTCAAATTTTACTACAGGTCTTACATGAAGTTCTTTCTTTACTTATGTAGTTTAGCATATAGAAGAGCTGTAAAAATGCTAAGCTGTATAAACACTGAAAAAATTGTTGAGATTAAAAAAGGAACAAATTTTCCTGTCACATCTAAACATTGTTATTAACTGAAAGTTAAGAAATAATTGACGTCAGTATGTGAGAGCCAATCTTTTTTACAAAAGCCTATCAGACTTTCTTCTGCATATACATACAGAGCTGCAAAAAAGTGCTACGTACCCAACATAAGCATTTGGGTGACTTAAGAACGAGACGTTTCAAATCTCTCCATTTATTATTCCTATGATTTTATGAGGGTTAAGCTTTGAAATAAGATCAAACTCCCTGAACTTTGGGAGTATACAGAGTATCAGGTCTTGACCCATCTTTTAGGCTTTAGATCCAAAATCTAGAGAACACGCAGTTCTGTTTCCACGACTGAGATGTTGAATCTTCATTCTTCCTCAGCTCTCTGTCTGCACTGACCCTCAGCTACGACTTGCATTCTCTTTTTCTCTTTTTTCCTTTCTGGTCTTTTCACTACAAGAAATACTCACTCCTCTCTTTTAAAATACCAATAATTAAATAGCACTCTCATCTTTAAAGGAAAATAGGGAGCAAAATAGGATAAGAAATCTAGGTTTTACAAAATTTTCTGATTAAAATGGTTCCTTAAAATAATGACTAAATTTAAAGATCTCTGTAGCCAGCTGACAATGGAAGTAGAGTCAATTGGAAACATTCATGGCACTTTTTCCATGAACTTGAATTAATTTTTACCTCATTACTTTCAAATTAATTATGTTACACATATCAGACTCCTTCTGGCACTTTGCTAACATCTGGATGCCCTTATTATCCTTGTTATATTTTTTTACACAAATGCCTGTATGCTCTTTGGACCAAGTGATTATTTTGTTGGATAAGTCCGGATATTTCATTGGTCTACTCAGGGGAATTTTCATTGTTTCTGTCATTAATTTGTCACTTCTCACTAGATGTAAACACTGCATTTGACTCCTACATAAATACAAGAGGAGGTATTAATTACCATTAAACTTCTGCTAGAAAAATATCAGGTATCAAGGAAGTAATAGCTGCAGCTCCTTTAAGAAAGATCAGTAGATAGGCTGAACAACATACACCCAGGACTTACTGTCCTTCTTTTTCTCTCTACAACCTTAAATTATTATCCTGTGGCCTATCTATTCTACCATTTCACATTATAGAGAGCTGGGTCCTCCTCTAGCTTACTTAAGATTTCTTTTCTAATAAAAACCAAATTTTGCTTCCTTCAGCAACAAAAAAGCTATTTTCAGGTCAAACTGAATGTACGAGTGCTGGCCTACATTTGAAAAGATGCAGAAGTTGTTTTTGAGCTGTGGACAGAAAAATATGCAAATAATGCAAGAAATGAAATTTCACCAAAATAATATTTTTCTTTAGAAAACATCATTTAAGTTATTTGCATCCAGGATCTGAGAGGAATAGTTCTTGTCACCATAATTTTAAAGGTCTGATACAGCATAAATGGGCCTTACAAAGACAAATCCATAGCTCCTTTCTTAATATTGTTTCCAGGATGCTGGGGGAACAATGAACCGTGACCTGAGCATTAGTGCCATGACTTTTTAGGAGTCAGGTGGGGACATGCCATTTCCCCAGTTGTTTACCTGTTCCAAATTCTATCATATTTTAAGAACACAGATTTAGCGAAAACACCCTCAATGATTGTGTTCTCTTAGATCCCACAAGAGAAGACAGTTGAAACCAGCTGCAGATAAAGAGATACAGTAATACTGCAGTTATGAAGCCTGTTCAATCCCAATAAGTTGACTTTATCCTTGGTCATACAGAATTGTGGAAACCACTGTGTTGACCAAACAGTTAAGTAACAAAGACTTCCAGGAAAGAAAACTAACTTTCAGGCAGTGCTGATGTTTACACTTTATGCAATACACGTGAACAATTTTAAACATGATGAGAAGGAAAGGGAGAAAAGAAGTCCAAATATATGAATGTGATTGCCAGGAAAATCATTGTGGTCTATACATAACTTCAACTTGTCAGACATGACATTTTGCCTCCGGAAGCAGCTCCATTTAAAAAAGAAAGCTCTTACTTAAGTGCAAAAGCTTGTCCAAAAGCCATTTCTTTCAAGGTGTTAAGTAAGGCTCAAATGTCCGTTGAAGTCAACTTTCATTGAACCAGTGTCATCTGTTGGTGGATACAAAATGACCCTGCTAAACTGAGCTCCTCGCTGTATTGAGGGTCACTTCTAACTCCTGTCACACATATCTATAACGGTAAGAAATAGCAACTACATTCACCACAGATGCAACCGAGCTGTCATGTGCCAATTGACCATTTCCCAAATTTTCAGGGGGTTGTTGTTCTGTGTCATAACAGCAGCGTTCACCAATTTTGTGTTCCTCTTTGCAAGGGAGGAAAGTTACCATTTATCACTATTGGAATAATGATACTTATTCTCAGAAAACATTCCTGTTTCTAAAATAGTCTATCATGTGGTCATCTCTATACTAAAGACAGCTGTTTCTCTTCCTCTTTCCTCCCTGCCAGATTATATTTACACAGATTCTTATTTTAAATGCTTTCATAATAGTATTTTCCATATAAACAGCTCCTGTAGTAACTATATGCATGCTACGTGATTGAAGCAGGAAGGAGAAGCTGTTTGCTTTATGTATATGCAATGAGGTGGCCCTCTCTCTTTCAAAAAATTTGGTGCACATTGCAAAATAGTTTGACAGCAGCTGGTCCAGCTATTTTGATACCCCCATGAGAACATTTTATTCAATCTCCTGTCACCTAGATCCCCAAATGTTGACTAAAACCTGCAAGAAAGAAGGTATTTTCTTATACCTGTTCTAAATGCAATTAGTGAAATAAGCAACTCAAGTCTAAACTAAGGTTTAGAATTTTGAAAGATATTCTTTTCAGTCCTAATAGTGTAAAGTTAAAAGATCTGTTTTGGAGTGGCTTATTAATAAACTGCATTGTGTCAAAGTAGAATTTAGCTGTACTGTAGCAATACCCATATCATTAAATTATCTGCTGATATCAGTTAAAAGATCCTCACCAAAGTCAAAATAGAGATGCTTCTATTCACCTCAGTAGAACACTCACTCCTCATTCATACATACTGTTGTAGATTGGATTTTGCTGGATAGAAAAGGAACCACAGACATGAAAAGAAAATCAGCTAACTAACTTCCTAGTCTCCCCGTTTAATTACATTTGTAGAGAAGATAAATCATCCATGTATTCAAATGAATGTACAAGCAAAATTCCACTTATGTTATTCAATTGTACTTCAACAAAACAGCAAAATAAGTGTTAAAAACATTCTAATCTCATGTGCATCACAGTGGCTGTATGGTACATCAGAACAATAATACTGAAATATCACAAAGCACATCGTAAACTAGACAGGATAGTTTCCACTTGAATTTAATGAGACAGTAATCATAATGTAAGACAAATTAAATCATAGCTTACTGAAATTCTCCATTCTGAAAGTAGTATTAATGCCACAATGAGTCCTTGAGTTGCAGCTAACTGTCTGAGATGATACAGCATGCTCCTCCGGTTGATTCAGAAAATGGTAGAAAATGGCTAAAGCCACTTTATACCGTCAAACATATACTGATGGCAAAAGAAAAACACTTTTAGAGATAGATACTCTGTTAACTCTCAGAATGTACAGTACTTTGTACCAACAGTGAGACTGAGGCAATTATGAAGAAAAGTTATAGATCAAGAACTAAAGACTTTACTTGTGTAAGTGAGCTCATTCACCTAAATAAGGACTGTTGGGGTTTAGGTCAGGAACTCTACCAGTATAATACTAGAAAAATATATTTAAATTACTTCACAACAATGATTTGAGAGAGAAACCTAATCCCAACAGGACTATGATTTCCTTTGAAAAGGATTAATAATATTGCATCACTAATGACGATTTTGTATTCAAAATTGTTTCATGCCAGCACAAAATCTTTGGAGGGGGAGAGATCTCACTAGTATCCATTTTATTGCCTTACCCAGGCTCTGTGGGCCATGTCTAGAAAGCAGACTATGAATCACTTTGAAGGAATCATTGAAGCAATACTGCTCCATTTCTGTGACAAGTTCCTCTTCCTATTGGTGAGTGACCATATGTAATGGCAGTTCTGTGTCATCAATCTGCTTTTCCCTCCACTCTGATCTCTTAGCATGAGCTTGCAGTTTGACATGCATTAAGCAGCTCAAATGCAAAACTACAAGAATCCTAAAAAGACAAAGCAGAGAAAAGTGTTCACCAGTAAGGTAATGTCCAGCAGGGCCACTCCAGGCTGACTCCCATGTCACTGGCATCCCAGTAAGCACATATATATCACTGTGGATCCACCATCCAATATGACCTTGTCCTGTCTCTATTCAAATGAGAAGACTGGGGCACTCCACCTCCTACAATCGTAGGCTGGCACCAGGAAGAAGCCCTGCCAGGGCTGGTCATCTCCTAAGAGGTGCAGGTCCTCCAAAGAGTATCTGATGGCAGAGCCAGAATTTGACGTCACATCTCCCAGTCCCATTGTTAAAAGCCCTCTTCCACACTGTTAGAGGAGAATCACTACTCCTTATATCCAGCCGCATGGCCCTATGTTACATGAATGAATAAGAAAATAAATATGGATACTGGCTGATTTGGGGCAGGAGGAGGCTGGGAGTAGATGCTATAGAAATCTTACAACTTCAAGTATTATGACAGATCTTAAAAATTTCCATTTTCATAGTGATAAGAAGTCTGTTCTTCCACGTCTTGAGTTATTTGCTTTTTCTTTCTCCATTCCCTTTGCTGTACTTCACTGTTTTGACTGGTAGCACCATACGTTTTCTTTGGACTTACAAAAGTTTCATTGTTCATCTCTGTTTCTTCAGCGAGTTCATCCTGATCAATTATTCCACATTTCTCTTCACTGAGGTTTTCGGGGTCAGCCCATTCCTGCTTCTCCCCAGAAGCAAAGATAGCATAGAATATCACTCCACTGTAATGCACGAGGGCTGCGATCAGAAAGACGTTTTGCCATTCTTCACGGGTCTGAAAGAATGGTACAGGTCTCATTAGGTTTGCAGTAAAAAGAAATATTAATATCTGAATTAGACCATGGATTAGCACATACTGAACAATGACTGTGATCACTGTTTGATTCCTGATGCTGCAGATACAACATTTTATGAAAGTCATTGTGAATTTTTTTTCCTTCTTAACATAACAATGGCTAACAAAATAGAACGAGAGGAATTTTTTTTCCTCACAGTGAAGTTTCTCTCTGGTACATGAAATATTCATGGAGTTGGAAATGCAGGTCTCTCACTAACTACTGAGTTAATCCTATCAGAGATCAGTGATTGCTTAGGAACCCTGCGAGTGCTGCATTGTAGAGAAGTTTCTCAAGTCCTTTAAGCATTCAGAGATTCAGACTCAGATGGTATAAAATAAGATTTCCCCACACAGATAAGTAGTTTATAATGGCTGAGAATCTGGCTCCAGTGCTGTGGATGTTTAAAGCAAACAACAAAAACAGAAAACAGCTGCAGAGATCAATGGTGAAATAAAGTTCCCAGGAAGCTTTAAAATGGCTTAACTTTTGTCTCATAACCTAATCCTTTTCCTAGAAAACACAGAGAAATGTTACCTTATGTTTAGTCATTGCACCAACGATGAGCGGGCACACCATTCCCGACAGCGTCCCCACACCGTTGGAGATTCCCATCAGAATACTGGCATAACGCGGGGCTATATCCAAGTGATTCACATTGAATCCTATAACAAAGACAACAGTCAGCTGTATCGTTCTGTGCTGCCAGGCCAGCATGGCTTTCTATATCCATTCTGATTGAAGGAGGTTGAAACAGGTAGTTAACCTCATACCTTAGCTACCAGAAAGAAGTGTGCCATTTTCTTGGGAATAACAATGGAAGATATGTTGCAACTCTTTATTCTTTTTCAAAACCCTTTCTTTCCCCCCTACTGGGACCATGTTGTATAGAAAATATCATTTGTTTTGGCTTCTTGGTAATTTAAAGCATCTGTACACCCCCTCTCCTCACACTGAAATGAAGCACTTAGCAAACATTTTTATTTAAAGAATGAATGCCTCATGTTTGTCAAATGCCTTATTTTCATTTAGGTAGCAGTTTGAAAAATACATTTTTCAGTACTTTAAATAGCAGTTAAACAACATGCTAAATAACCAGAATACAAACCAGTAGGAAAATGAATTACCCTTACTGTAGCATATCTATTGGGTAAATATTTTATTAAAAATTAAAATAAAAACAGTAAAAATCAGCTCAGACAATTATCATGCTTTACATAATGAAAATCAGTCATATGAGCTATGGATGATCATAAGAAAGCATGATTAATTCCAATTCTATGGGAATAAATACAGTAAAAAGTTTGAGTACTGGGAAAATCCTGCAATAAAAACAGATTGATAGAAAAAGGCCTGCAAGCACCTCACAGCTGACTAGCAGAACTACTTCCCATCGACATAAGCCTGAAAAGTCAGTTGTTTTGCCCCTTTCAATTACTGAGGTGAAACAAAATCTCATTTACAGTGAGCAAAATTCTCTTTCCCTGGTGTGGTCAGTAGATCCATCTCTTTGGAGACCCGCCAAATGATGGCCTTCCATCTTCATAATAAGAGTTTTCTTTTTAATAGCAAAGGTATTCATGGAGCTGCAAAAGTCAGTCTGAGACTGGTGAGCCCCATGAAGAGGGTAGAAATAGCTGCTCTGGAGAAGGGGTGGTTATGGGACGCAACAGAGATGGAACTGGCCTAGGAAGCAGAAACTGGCAGCTAGGGCTGGCAGCAGGCTGGCAACTGTTATGCTTTGAGCAAGTATTCACGTTCTCCTAGAGTAATTCTCTCTCCCTCCTTTCAGGGATACTGTTTGTGGAAGAAAAAGAGGAAGCTGCCACTGTAAGTGTTTATTAGAATCCAAACAGCACAAAGCTTATGAGAACCTGAAATAATAAAGAGTAGGTTCTTCCAAAGCTTCATGTCCTACCTGTGATACACCTCATAGAAACTGAAGTAAATCATTTCCAGTATATTCAAAGAAACAGGGAACACCCCATAAGCAGCCATGCTAAGAGCTAACAGAATAATAATGCTGTTGTTATTAATAATAAAACCAATAATAAAATCAATAATAAGATTAATTCTTACCTGAAATTGCAAAGCCACTGAATCCCACTGCTAACACCAGAAAAGAAATAGCCACACCTCTTGTATGGGAGTAACCAACCACCAAAAGCAAGGTTGCTTCCATCCCAAAGCCTTCAAATGAAACACATGGGAATAAATTATATTCTAATTGCTACTAGTCAAGGAAACACCAGTACAGTCTAGCCAAACAGCGACTTAAAGTGACTCAAAGATCTTTCAGGTGTCATTGCTGTTCTTGAACACATTTGTCATTCTTGTGGATTCACAGAAATATTTGAATGTTTGTTGTTTGAAAATGTGCTTTTTTCTCCTCATTGCTGTGTAAATGAACAAGCAACTGAGGAAGTTAACTCAGCGACCAGTACAGGGAAACAAGAAACTGAGTCTGTGCAAAGTGCTATACAATTCACAAAATGCACAAACATGACAGGGAAAGGAGAAAATAACTTCTTCCCTTCAATTTTTTTATGGCTGTAGTGACGTGAGATGTTCTTGGTAAATGGAACAAATGAGTATTTTTCAGACGTGTACCATCAACACAATAGGACATCCCTGAGTGTCACAGGTTGCTCACAGCAGTTAGCTTCTGCCATTATTACAAATTAACATTTTCTAATGAGTAATATAACAATCCTTCTGTTTAATCTTTTTGAATGGCACTGAAAATACCCCCTGAAAATACAATTAATATGAGAATCCTTTGTGAAGATGAATAGCAACGCTGTGTGACATCTCTAACTGCAGGCATCTCTTCATTTCAGGCAGGCTGTGCCGTCCTTAATTAATGTAAGTTGGGAACTGGCAGAGGAGAGTGACTCCACAGGCTATCATGCTTGAAATTTTTGTTTTAATTTAGTATCTTCCAGTTACATATAGATATCATTGATTTTTCGGTTCAGTGGCTGAACTGGATACAAATTATTTTGAGCTGACTAAAAATCATTTTCACGCCATTATTTTTCCTCTATCCCACCTGCCTAAACTTGCCAGTGGGTTCTGCTGAAAGTAGCAAACAGGAACATGGCCAGTTAGTGCAAGGTGGTATCCATTGGGAAGAATCTTTCCAGCACCACAGTACATCTTATATGAATTTGCAGAATGAGGCCTATTTTATTGCAGTACTCATCCGCCAGTCTTTATTGCTCTTCTAATTATTACCCAAGCTTCTTCACAGAATCACAGAATAGTTGAGGTTGGAAAGGACTTCTGGAGATCGTCTAAGTCCAACCTCCCCCTTCTTGCCTCCTCCCTTTCTAAAAGCATGCTGTAGGGATTGTTCATGTGGGTAAGGATTTACAACATGAGGACACCTAACATCAATTCTTCTATTCCCCATTAAATGTTCCAGATTAATCAGCTGCAAATACAATCTAGGCAAATTTGTCTCTTGTTACAATTAAGCATGGAGCAAACTATGACGTCTGCATCAACTGCAGTCCACAATTGAAATACCATATTTTCAGAATCCAGCAGTACCTCCACAATTCATGACCTTCCTTACAGTGGTAGTGGTCAAAATCTTCCTGCTCCGTAAGAAGTCAGCTAGCTGCCCTCCAATGGGCACAATGATTGTCATGACCATATGAGGAACTGCAGACAAAAGGCCAACCTGCAATTAGACAAATAAGTGCTTACTACTCATGTCCTCAGGATTTCCGGGAAAGAGGAGAGGAATGGTATTTTCTGTTCACCTCTTCTTTTTTCCCATCAGACACATTTTTAGCACAGATCCTAGTGTGAGAGGGTTGCAGACTCTTCCTCTAACAGGACCCCCAGCCAAGGTCTAAGTGACCTTAAGCTAGCTCTGTCCCATCTTTGGGGACTTCTAGGAGCTTGAGAGACTCTAACAGGCTCCCATCCAGGCAGAGGCAGCCCTCCTTTCAGTGCCTTCCCCGCAATGGCAGGTTGCACATCCAGAAGCCACCCACCTTGCCCTTGCTTTAATTTCTCTGCTGGGGCTTGTGAGACAGGTCTCAGTAGGACACAGCTCCTGTGGCCATAGCCTTTCCTTAGTCAAAAATCAAGCTTGTGGGACCAGTGTGCACCTCTGCAACCATCAACCTTTAAGTACCTACACTGCTATCAAAACCAGACAGCTAGCATCTCTGGGTCAGTGCTGTGGTCAGTGGTGCAGGATGGGCATACCCAGGGCAGAAGTCTAATTTAGGCACTTTGAGCTGCTCTCTGCATCTTCCTTTCTCCAGCTCCAAGAGTTAGGAGCAAGTCCTGGGGGCAGCAGGACAGACGTGAGAAGCCATGGTGCATTTCCCCAGCTGCAAGAAAAGTCACAGCCAAGCAGGACTAGCAAGCCTGTAGCCCCAGTAATGCACTTTTCCCTGGGAAGTGCAGCCTACAGGATGTTCCTCGCAGTGCCATCCACTGGCCAGTCACTGTGCCTGGAAGATGGGGAGGGCCAGAAATGGAGTTTGTTCACTACTTGGGTCACACAATGCCCTGCCCAGAGGGGCAGTCAGGTAACCCCTGTCAGGGAGATGGGTCCATGCAAAGCATCCTGCAGCTTCCCAGTGTCTGGGACCTCAGTGAAGTGGGAAGTACCCAAGCATCTTCCTTCACTTGTTACTTTTTTTTGTTTTTCCTTCCTTCCTTCCTTCTCTGAAGTAGAGAAGGGCTGTCAGGGTTTTCCCCTCCTCCTTCTATTTTCTTCCTCCCGGTAGGAAAAGCTCTGAGAATTTGTACCTACACAAGGGAAGGGACCCAACCTATAATAAAAAGGAAGAAGAGAAAACAGTCTAAAAAGTCTGAAACTTGTGCTCTGAAGGAGTTTTTCATCTCTCGTCAAAGGAGTACAGGAAGATCATGCATCACCATGCTGTGTGATGAGAATATCTCCACATGGCCCGGGAGAAGCCAGAGCACACGTGAGGATCACACCTTCAAAATGTCAAGCAATAACCCTGCTCTTCAGTGCTTACACCAGAGAGATGCACAGAATACTGTTAACACTGTTTTCTAATGCAGACATCACAAAGTCCTGTGTCATAATGTGTTCTGATATTAGAGTGCTCTATCTTGGTTTTCAACTACTTTTATAAATTTTTAGTAGTCATGTTCTTAAAGAGCTCTGTTCTGCAAAGCAAATCTATCCCTGTTTCCTGCCACTGTATAAATGAAGGCAACATCTGCACATTATATATGCAGTAATGAACATGGAGCATAAAAATCTGTAGCTATGATAAAATTTTACAATGGTTAATTAATCATATGTTTGAAGTTATGCATGTCTTTTATTCTTGTGGGATTAGGGCCTACAAATTGATGCTCATCTTCTTTCATTTTCTGACAAGGGGTATTTACTTTTTCTGTCAGCACTGGTCCTTATCCCAGATACTCCAAAAGACTGTATTTTGCAGACTTTTAGTGACCAGCATGTCATCTGCTAGAGACTTGTCTTTGGAAAAGTAATTTAGTGAGAAGTTTGAGTTTATTTTCTAGGATGTGAAACCTTCTTATATTAACCATGAATCAGTTTTATGTTTTAATTAGTGACGTACATAGAGGTGCAACTCTAGCAAGTATGAAAGGCAAATTTAGAATAAACAAACCTATTTTGTCCTTAATTCTCCTTCTCTTCATAGCAGTGCTGCACTTGGCCATTCAGAGTGTCACTGCTCATGACAGCATTGCAGAATCTGAGCATAGCAGTGCTCCCAGATCGTAATGATGTTGTTGGTTATTAATTTGAAGAATTACACTTACTCAAAAATAAGTTATGATATAGCAAATAGTTTTTTCAAGGAATATTTGGAAAACTTTCTGGAAAAATTACTTTCTGGTCTTTTTTCATGCTCTGAAGAGGGAGTGTGACTGGCTTTAATGAAGTAGCAGCTAATATCAATTTATACAGAATTTGACCCCGATTGTCAATGCTGGTCAAGCAATAAGAAAAAAAGAAAAGGATAATTGGGATGAAAAATACCTGGCAAATATTGCTAAACTGCCAGCACTAAACCAAATGTACATTCTTATTTACCTAACTTGTGGGTTTTGTGATGTGGTTCTTTTTTTATCAACTCTCTTTTCCAAGGCAAGCTTTTCATATCTTTTTGTTTGCTAAGAATTTGATGCTAGCAGGTAGGCATGTCTATCAGATCTCTAAAAGTATATCAACCCAACTACTTAGAATAATCAACAGTAATGACTTCAACCAGATCAGAGGATCCTCAAGCACTCCGCATCTCCTTGGGTGAGGTGTGAAGGCCACTGCTTCAGCTCTGACATTTACCTTACTTATTGCAAATCCAAAGACTTCTTCAAAGTAAGCAGGCTGACTTATAAGGAGCAAATAGAAGGTCCAGCTTCTGCAAAAGTTTGCCACAATGATTGCATAAACTGGCATTGAAGTGAAAAATCTCTTCCAGGGAGTGCTAAATTTCTAGAAAAGAGAAAATTGAAGGCATTTTTGAGTAAGCAGAAGGCAGAATAAAGAGATAGCCCAATTCACCTTTAGTTTCAAAACTACAACTGACTTAAGTATGTTGCATCCAATTTACACTGCAAATCATTTACAGTGTAAGTGAATGAAAAGGGGTCTCCTGGATTAGTGGGGAAAGATAGGTAGAGAAATTTTCTTTGAATAGATTGGATGTTTAAGATGCCTACTGTACTATTGTTGCTCTGCTCAATAAAACCATACAAGATCTTCTGGAACTCTGCTACTGGGATAACAGCATCATTAAGAGAATCAAAGAAAACTAGAGAAAACCTTGTTATGTTCCCCACTTTTTGGCATGATTCAGTTTGAGACATTCCATTGAAAAGACTGTGGAAAAACAAGAATTCTCCAGACTGAGGAACATGCAGTATCTCAGCAACAGGCAGCTACCTGCTTCAACCTAACTCATCTCATTCAGCAAAATAAGTCTGTGGTAGAAGATTTAATTTACATATCTTGCTTTTGGCATTTCCAGTTTCTATTTATACTTCAGTAATCCATACAGCAGGAACAAAAGCACTTCAGAGCCCTGTTCACTTATAATAGAACTCAAACCAGAAGCTGAGTAAAATGTGTAACTATGGCAATGTACATAGATGTTCGCCCCTTATTTAAATTGGTAGTTGTGTACTGCAGGCAACTATGCACACGGTCATGTGCAAACATATGATAGCGGTACTAGTGTCCACTGCAGTAAAACTGCTATACAGGAATGTATAGTCTGGAATTATTTTGTTCCAGAATATTCAAGAATAAAAGCCAAGAAGGAAGAGTTGATCAAGAAACAGTTTTGTTTTCACCACTAGCAAAAACAAGTTACCTAAATGAATGGAAAGAAGTTTTACTGAAGAATAGGTTTTGGTTTTAAGTTTCCAGGATCTTCTTTAAAAAAATGGAGGGAGGGAAGAAGTCTGAAAACACTGAGCTGGGTTGCTGTGGGTGGGAGCGGGCCAGAAGTCCTAGGCAGAGTCCTCAGAGTTTCCATCGCCATTAATGGGAACCCAAAAGGCAGCTGGATGATTTAACATCTGGACTCAGTTTCTTATTGAGGTATTTCCATTAATATTTTTTAGAGTAATCCCGATAACTACTCAAAAATAGGAGATCAGTGAGCCATTCCCCCTCTCTCTTCACTCCCTTCCCTTCCCTAGGTGAGGGAAGTCACCTTATAAGGTGAGTGCTGAAAGAGCAATAAATTTTTTCCTATTGCTGAACTCTTTCCATCCAGCTGTGTGAGCCTGATTCTGCAACCTTTAAAAAGGAAAAACCTCTATCCATTGACAGGATAGCTGATATTTTTATGCAGCAAACAGTGTCCATCCAATTATAAGCTGATCTTGTCCAAAGTGCTCATAAATTGTAACTAGTCACTGAAAAGCCTTTTATACTTACATTTGCACTAGCTAGGCTGGCTCCTTCTCCGATACTTGTTTCTATATATATCCTTTCTTCACTGGTTATCGTTGGATGTGCTGCAGGGCTCTCATAGGCATGAAGCAGCCAGAACGCATACCAAACAATCCCAAACATTCCTGGAGAGGTGAGAAAAGAAAAGTTTGATTTTGAAAGCCAAAAAAGCCACACTTCAGTATCTGCCGTCCTTACAGTTTGTTTCTAGTTTGGCCAATTAAGCCAAACCTGAGTGGAAAATGTGCCCAGGTAAGTAAGAAAAAATTATACCTGTCCGTATTTATTGCGTGCCTGTTTGCATAGTATCTGAGTGTTCTGTTACTCCTATTACATGATAAGTGTCAGATAGGGAAAAGGCAAAAGCAAAGCTTTATATGGGGCCTGAGGAAAGATAAAAGCAGACTGATCATAACATGGTCACAGTCTGTGTAAAAGGACTTAACAAGCAGATTTTGTTGGCAAACCTTATGGTGTGGTCTGTGTTTCCAGAGAAACCAGCTCCTCGTCTTAACTGGGTCGTTAATGTGGGAGGTTGGGTTTGTGCATGCCTACAGCCTTGGAGCCAGCTCTGCCTCATACCCCACAGGGAAGTGTTGAGGCACCGCAACATGGCCACAAGGCCAAACCAGTGTGATGGGACTGTTCTCTGAAGGTGACGCTGTTTTTACCAAGGGTGGGCAGTGCAGTGCGGATTTGTCAGGACAGAAGGCATCAGAGGCATTAGCCTCCCCATCGTCAGCATATGCTGGAGTGCACGCTCTGGGACACATGTCAGGTGAGCATCCGTGCTCCTGAGCCACCTTCACAACATAACTGCATCCAAACCTGTCACTGGGTGACCATGGGCTGTAGCCTAGTTGTTACAATTTTAAAGCATTTTACAATAGGTAACAAAATAGAAGTTTACAGAAGCTGCAATAAGCAGAGAGTAAATTGCAATACCCATTTGCAACCCCTTCATTCCACAGAACAACTTTGTTCCATCCTTACTATACAGGTTTTACAAAATTGATGGCAGTACCAATCTAGTCTCGGAGATCCTTTATGTTAGGCAACTCACCATAAATATAAAAGACTGATGACCATCCTATATACTGTACCAGCACACCTGCCAATGGCATGGCGACCACCGCACCTGCATAAGACCCTGAGGGACAAAAGGGTTAAGAAAACATGTCAGCTATGTTTGAAAAGCCCAGCTTTCACCTCAGACAGCCCCAGCCAGTGCTCACAGGGCTAGAATCAGAGGGAGGCTTCTGGCCAACTGGCACCGTGATTTCTTGTGAACGTGGGGAACGGGATGGCAACTGCATTTTGCTCAAGTAGGGAGGACTGGCCTTCACTGCTGGGGAAATCACCTGGCTCATTTTGCATGGCCGCTGTGCCGTATAGGGAAATGGGATTCACAAAGCCAAGACTGAATGCAAACCACTGAGCAGGGTTAAGCCATATCCACTGAAGTGGGAGATCCTTCCTAACCTCATGGCATATGCAAGTGAGATGAGCTCCAGAAAAGCTAATGGTCCGAGTTTCAGCTATCCTCTCGATGCCCAGAGCTCCCAACAGCTGTAGGTATCCTGAGAGTCTCTTGTCATGACTCTAGCCCCACGACCCCATCAGCGCTCCTAGCGGAGGGTGCTTTCACACCACCCCTGTATCTGTTTAACCAAGTTTTGTTCATATCAGTAGCATGAACAAACAGCTGGAATAGTCAAATGTTGATGGAGGGAAAAAAAAGAGGATAAAAAGTGGATTGTGCCAAGGTTTTCGGATTGAGAACGTGGTGAAATATGTTTGTGAGTGACCTGGAGAAAGAGATGAGCATTTAAGTGCTTGGAAAGGAATTTCCATGAAGACGCTGGGAGAATTCACTCAATCTGGACATTCAGTTTCAGTGCAAGACAGAGCCAGTGAGTTCACCTGTTGCTTTGAATTATTCCGGGAAATGAGATGCCTGTACTTTTGACATTATGACATGCTTTGTTAATAAACACTTTTAACCCAAAACTGCTGGCAAATACACAGGAACACCTCACTCTACTCATTAGCAAATACTTCTCTGCAACAGTTTGCAGTGACCCTTCTCTCTCCTCTCTGTATAACTCAGCATTCCGGCAGGAATAACAAAGTCCCAGGCATGAAAATGCTCAAAGAGGAACCTGATTAACGTGGGGTTTCCTAATGTTTCTGTTGTTCCTTTTCACCTTTCAAGTAAAAAACGTGTGATCTGTAGCAACTAAAATGAGTGCTGAGCTGCAGGATGGATCTTTCTCTACCCACTGCTAGGAGTTCACAGAGACAGTATTGGGGATGGTAGGGCTTTCTATCCTGGAATCATTTATAATAAAAATAAAATTCCTGTAATACGAAAAACTGTTTTTTTTCTCTTGTTTTGCTCTTCCTTTTCCTCTTCCTCCTGTGTTCAATACTGTATTTCTCCCAGCCTTTCAGTTCTACTACTAATGGATAGACTACTTCTTCCTATGACTTCTACCTTTTCTGTTGAATATTGTCTCTCACAGATATTCCTCCTCAGCTGGCATTACCCCACCACCTACATTTATTTTCATTGTTTTCTCTTCCCCCTTTCCCAAGTGCTCACTCTTCAAAGTCCTACAATTTCTAATTCTTCTTCCATATTATTATACATTCACTCATAGTTCCAATTTCCCTGTTGAAACTGGGAAGGGATACACCAAATACAGACAATGAGGGTGTCTTAGAGGATGAGAAATGACAGAGTGAAGTGTTGAACAGTGCCTTCTCCTCCACTCCTAACAAGCAGCATATTTGAAATTACAACACAGCCATTCCTGCTCTGTACTCTGTATATCCAGACGTTTCAGGATACAAAAGTCGAGGGAATACATTTGGATTATGCCTTGTCTTCCCATTTAGCCTTCTACGCAAACCCAACCTGGAGTCTATAAGGAGAGGCTAACATTCACAGTTCCGGAATTAGCACTTAATTGAAGATTCAAGGTTACCAAAGGAAGATGAAGACACTAGATAGGAGAGGGTAGGAAGAAGGGGACAGCTCAAACTAGAACTGGGAAAAGGCCAAAAAGGTATGAGAGCCACAATAGTTTTTACTGGCAAGAAACAGTGGTAGCACAGGGAGACCCATGGGGGCAGCTCTTTTCAAAAGTTGGTACCTGGAAAATGATTAAAAGAAAAACTTTTTTTTTTCATTTTTATTAATGGGACTGTAAGGGAAAAGAAGGAATCCTCAAGGCGTAAAACCTTAGCATTTTTCCTGCTCTCCATTTCATAACAACATTTAAGGCTGTTGCCAGAGGGCTAGGTAAGTTCCAAAGGGATTGAGTGAATTTGATTTGTTTCATATTTCCATTGGGTTCCTCTCCCCAAAGTCTTCTGAAATTTCCCACAAGCCATATTTAAGAGAGATGTCTGTTAGCTTTGGAAAAGGACCCAAGAAGAGAACAAATTATGAGTCTGAACATAGTTCAGATCAGAGTGAAGTAGAACAGGTAGTGGCAACAAACTGCATCACCTCCACTTCAATACTTTCCACAAGGAGCCTGAAGTACTCAGGTCCTTTAAAATATATTTTTTTAAGTGCACACTTGATTAGAAGGGTCAGTTGAATACACACAATAAATGGCATCCCTAAAAATAAAGCAAATGAAAAAAAATGCAGTTTCTCTCATCTGACACCACTAGACCTGATTTAGTTTACTATGAGAGTCATTTGGGGGGTTGGTTTTAAATGATAAAGGGATGAAATATATATATACATATATAAAAGATTCTCAGGATCCTGAACTCAAAGTTCAAGTTGAATGAGTATGTGGACAGGTGCTGCAAAAGGCAGAGGATTTGTATTTCTCTTGTAAATCACAATATGAATAAAATATGCCTAATAGGAAGCATGGATGGAGTAGAACCACAAACTATATATGCTTACATAAACTGTATAAGCCTATCAACTTACCGCAGAAAGATGTGGTTGCCAACCTGCTTCTCTCCAGTGGAGGAGCCCACTTACTCCACATTCCATGGCAGGCTGGGTAGGTGACACCCTAGCGGACATTTCACACATTATATGATTTGCTTTCACTTCATTCCTACTTCAAGCAGTTGCTGATACTGTCAACCCGTCTAGCTGTCTAACTTAAAATTATAAATCAATATGATTAAAAATTCATCATTGTAAAAAGCACTGTTTTACAGGAAAGCAGCTTTCCATGGACATGTCTTTGTATAAACTGCTGAACTGAAAATATAAATCAATAAAATTATCAAACACCAGTGGAGGAAATGAATAACAGGGAAAAATGTAGTTTGATCACGAAACGTGACAAAGTATGTTATGACATTTTAGAATCAAATCTCAAAAAACAAATGATATATGGAGATACCAGAATGGTGAGTATTCCTACCTCCACCAGACCTTGAAGAATTCTTACGAACATCACACAACCATAATGTACTCTTGCTGCAGAAGGGATGAACATATTCAGTGTAGAGGTTAGAAAAATAGCTGCTCCAAATACCCTTTGGAAAAAAGTAACATAAAAGGGAATGTAATTATTATCTACTTTTCAGAAGGGATGCTGTTCTCAGGTACAACCGCACAGACAATCACAAATACCTGTTCTCTTACCAACCCAAATACTTGTGAAGTTAATTATGATGTCTCCTTATTGGCAATGAGGGAATGAGTCCCCGTAAAGCCAGTATGTTTTCTTCTCTAAGGAAACAGGAGTTTCATACATACTTAAATAAAGCTATCGGATATTTCTTTGTATCAGAAGAATAGACATTGGTGTTATTACTGGAGGCTAAGAGTGAACATGCTGTTTACAGGAGTGCTGAACTGAGAGAAGCATTCCTATCTTGAAAAGTTCTTAAATCCTGTTAGATGAATAAGTTTTAACTTAAATCAGGTAGACTCTAGATTAAGGGCTCCTCTTAAGAGTGTGCTTCTTATTTCTACTTCCTGCTGCTAAAATGTGTAGCAGCACAGTTTAAGATCAACTCCTTTCTAACATCACTTCTCGAAGTAATACCTGCAAATGTCCTATACAGCTGTGACATAGAAGGAACATTTCTACAAGACAGCAGCTGTGAAAAATATTTTGCATGATATAAATGTTTTGTTACCCTGTCTGGGAAGAACATCTCCTACAAGCCGGGCACAAGTCAGCTGAGGTTCTAAATGCGCTTGGGGCCAGGTGCCTTTGGGAAATCTTTTGCAGCTTCCCAAACCTTATCGTCTGTTAGAAAAATAGGTAGCAAAAACCTCTGAGTGATGGTAACAGATCCAAGCAACACCCTTGAAAGTCCAGGCCACTTAGATGTCCATGGTAGCACCAGCCAGCGCTCCAAGCCAGCTCTGCCTCACCCTCCTCAGTCCGAATGTGAGCTCTTCCCGCAGGGGCCTGGGCTTTCTTGAGCTTAACCAAAGAGTGGTGCACACTTACCCTGCTGTATCAATAATGTACAACAGTGAGAATAGATGTGACAGACAACTCAGGCTACAAGACAATCATTTCAACATGGCATGAGCATGGGCATGGCACGTAGACTTGCCAATGCAGCTCTGATGCTGCAGTGTGGATGAAAGCGTCCTTGGGTGCCCAGTTCAGTTCTCTTACACAGCATGTAAAAAGATATCTGAGGAGCTCATTGGAAAACTGGGGCCGTTGCACCACAGAAAATACCACTGGAAACCAGGAAAAAGACTGGGAACAATCTGTTGGAACACCAGTGAACTTACCACTGTTAATAAGAATAAACTATGCTTTATTTATTGCAGTTCACATATCTTCACATCTGGCTGACTGAAGCCTCAGATTTCCTTTCTAGACAACAAATGGGATTCAACTGCTGTATCATGCACTGTCTGAATATCAAGAGTTCATTAATTCAGCATCTGTGGAAGGTGACATGCATGAGGATCCCTTCTAAGATTCTGTCACAGCACTGAAAAATATCAGAGCAAATGTCTACAGGCAGTCAGAGGTCTCCACAACTGCTGAGCACTAGTTAAATTGAAGTGATTTCTATTAATCTTCATCGGTTTACTGGCTTCGTTGTGTTGTCTGCAATTCAAAGAAACCATGTCTGGATCCCTGCAGACTCCTTTTGTGTAGGGGATCTTTCACTCTGGAAATAGAAGGTTGCAGCAGTTGGTCCCCCTTGCGACGACAGCACATTACAGGATGGGAGGTCAGCCCAAGCTGCCCTGTCTTGCTCCAAGGCTCGGGGTGACACTTTGAGAATAAACCAGTCCCTTTCGTAATGGCCCATGACTCCTAGCTAAACTGACATTGCTTAGCAGCATGCTATTGTGAGCGAGCCATAATTCACAGCTCTTTTTGAAATTATTGAAAATTCAGCAACATCTTACAAGTGCTAAATCAGCTTGTTATGCATATGTCATTTGGAAAAGACACACTGAACTTCATTCTGATATATGAATGATTTTATACAGATATGATTTGAAATCATATAATTTGGACATTAGTGGTATTTCTCTTCCTTTTGATTTTTCTGCCAAAGACACACACAGATCTTATTATGCATACTTGTTTATCATCTGCCTCTTCAAAATATTTAAACCTTTAAAAATCTTTTATTGCCAGTTTTATCTTTCTTACTTTTTTTTTTGTAAGAATTTTGATAGTTTACATTTCAGTCTCTTTCAGAAAACATATTCACAGGCTATTACATATATTACTTTTTTTTTGAATCTGGGTTTATTATTATTATTAGTAATGTCAGTATTATAGTGCTAAGAATCTACAGTCAGAGATCAAAGCTACTTTATCACTATCTGTGAAGTTATTGACAAAAACTATAGTCCCTGCCTGGACAGCTCATGATCTGAATAACAAGAAAAGTCTCAACAGAGGAACACAAAAGCAAAGAGGCTGGGTAGGCTAGGAGAGGGAAGTGGCAATGGAATGGAGTTATACAGAAACTAATCTAAAAATCTGGAATGGAACACAAAGCATATGATCATATCTTGACATTTAGGAGACTGCTTCCAAAGCCAAGTAAACATCCAGCTGAGACATAAGTATTACTTAGCTGTCTATTATGATCAGTGAAGGAAAGAGTTTTGCACCTTGCATCTTCTTTGTCACTAATAGAAATATCAGATCTGTTACTGTAGTGCTATTGACACTCTCAGGGAATTATAGAAAACTGTGTAAAAATATAAGTTAAAAAGCCAGTGAAAGAATATGCCATAAGAAAGAGAACATGGTTTATTATCCAAGCAGATAGCTCTGAAAACTGAGTATCCAATCTTTGCTACTTCATTCAATGCCAGCTCTTCATATACCTAGCATGTAAATGCATCATTTGTACTAAGCTAGAATCAGTCATTCTTTTGCTACTGTTTAAGAGGGCTACTATTTAAGAGTGCTTCCAGCATCCTTCCAGCAGTTCACTGCCTTTTATCTGAAATATCTTGGTCTCCACCTTGGCAAAAAATAGCCCAGGTCTTTTCATTCATTCACGTATTCTTTTCTCCTCACCATTCTGATCCCCGGCCAGCTGCCACCCTGGAATCAAAGCAGAGTTCTTTGGCAACGGACGCCTCTGCCCAGCGGGGTGCTGTTACTGACAACTGATATCAGGAGGTGCCTCATGTTGCACGTCTCTTTGTTACTACCAGATAATGATGAAGTTACATTTGGATGCATTTTTGAGGAGAAGCAGCGAGTTAAAGGAGCATCGTCACTAAGTGGTTCATGAACCTTTTGGTGGAACGCAGGTCTACGCAAATTTGGGCAAATGTAGAAAGGGGCTTATGTGGTGTCAGATTGTTGTGTGCAAAATTACAAAGCACTCAATATTCTCAGCTGTTCTGAGATCCGTTTGAATACCATGTTATTATAGATAACTATTTGCATTAGAGAAATGCCTATGGGGTCCATACATGTTCAATGTTTCATAGCACTGAGCAGGACTTAAACAGATGGCAAAACAGCTTATATCTAAACCTATAATGCGAATAATAGAATAAAATAACACATCTCATTGCCAGTGTGCAGTTGGGACAAAAGAAAGCAGTTGTCTTCCTCAGGGTTTGGGTTCGCAGACTGGCCCCAGAACTCCCTGTTCTCTGTACCCTAGCAAGGCCATATTTCACCTCTGAAACAGAAACTCAGGATCAGTGGTGAATCCACCCAAGCTGAAACTGGTTGGGTAAACAAGAAATAAATGAAAAACATGGAGTTAGCCAAATCTGTAAGCATGAACCTGATTCCTACTACTACAAACAAAAATCCTCTTTAAGCTCAGTCTTCTGGGTACTGTTGTTCCTCAGCAAACTCCCAGTTATGATAGTCATAGCTCCAACTAAACTCAGTTATTATAGTCAAATCCGTACTGTCATGTCGTATTGTGCTATTATATTGAGTATGAAAGTCATATGGGCACAGAAATACAGCTTGCTGTGCATAGGCACAATGCATATGCAAATACAATTTCTACTAAGAAAGTAGTCAGCTGATAGAATAAAGTGAGCTGGAATGAAAACATGATTGATTTTATTGTTTGCTAGAAAATAAAGGAAACAAAAGCCAAACTAATAATATGATGAATTATTTAGCCAACAGTGTGCGCATCTGTGGAATGGTCTTTTGGTCCCTTCTGCTGCAAAATTCGATGGAGAGACTAGAATGGTTAGGGAAACAATTAAATGTAGCCAATTTGTTTGGCTTATCAGGTAGAAGGAAGAATACTTTGTTTAGGCACTTTTGTCTGGTAGGGAAATGAAGAAAAGAGGATGCTAGTACTGTTAAAGAAAGAATGCAGACTGAACTCAGAGAAACTTTTGGCTTCAGTGGAGGAGAGTCGGGACTGAGCTTCTGCACAATTCTGTGGAATGACTCTGTGTTGGAGTCATTACGATATAAGAGCACAAGGGAGGGAACTGCCAGGCAGACCTGTAACCCCTGTGGCTATTTGCAAAATGCAGAGAGCAAAGTACTTTGATTTTAGGCAAAACAAACCGGAACCGGTCTTAAGGAGTCTTTTCCAATTATGGAAGTGTTTTCAGATAAGTCATTTCATGTGCACAGAGGATGGCATGATTACCAACTCTCTTTTCCATCTGTAGATCCCAAACCCCCTTCACATGCACATCTCATTCACAACCAGCTGCCTTCAGACAATCTCTCTCTCTCTGCTGTTGCTGTATTCCAAGTTCTGAAGACTTTTTAAAGCAAAGCTCAAAAGCAAAGCTATTGTTGGTAAAACTATCTACTTTTACTCTCATTTTCAAAAATAGTTGATTTTAAAAAAAAATCAGCCCACAAACACAATAAGCATGGAAGAAATATATACAGATGCTCAAAGTTTGCTAAGCAGACAACATGAAGCTCTTTTAGAAAAGTTCCAGGCAATCCTAACCATAGATGTCAGTACTGTATCCAGCCACAGTGAGGATATACATGTGTATGAGTATGGATTTATGTCTTCAGAATATAAATAGTTCTGTAATTCCTAAATGCCCAGCTTCAAAATTTCTGGAAGGCATTTCAATCCACAAAGAATTCTTAAAAGAGAAAAGTCAAATTTAGTTAGAAAATTTTCCTTTGGTGATAAGTTGAGCTAAAAAACATTATGGTAACTTCTGAATGATTAATGTCAAATCACTGTCTGAAACACCAGGCATAGTTTTCCAACCACTCTCCAGAAGACATTATTGTTTAGAAAACAAGAAATGTACAAATATTTCAGATGAACAAGCTAAACAGGGAGAATCAGACCCATAATAGGAATTTGTTTCCAGTTTGGTTATAGACATAAATACTGCATGTTGAATTTCAGAAGTGTATCCCTGAAACACATTTATTCACTATGTTGTTTATCATCATTTAAACAGTGTAAAACAGTGATCAGGCTGCAAAGCTTAGTTCTTTTGATTGTTGTTCTCTTACCTGTTAGCAGCTAGTTTGTTTGAAATGAATCCTCCTGGAATTTGTGTCACAATGTAACCCCAGAAAAAAGAGCCATGTATAAGTCCCACTGTCTCTGGATCCCAGTTGAATTGGGCTTTCTGTAAAGGAAACAGTAAAAATGCTGTAGGATGAAGCATGTCGATTATAAGATAACGACTGCTTGGAAGTCATTCAGAAGTCACCATCTTCCACATCAAGCCAGCCTCTTTACACTGGTGCTGCTGAGCTTGGATTCCCCCAGTTAGGACAGAAGGATGACAAATTCCCAGGTGAGATTATTGCTTTTGTCCTTAACAGGGAGCAAAACTTAACTTTTGCCTTAATCAGGGCAGATAGGAGAGGCAAAGGTTTCAGTTAAAAGGGAGCCAGTGCTGGACCTTCATCTTTGCCTCTTGTCGCTGCTGCCTTGTGGGTTGATTAGTTTTGAAACTAACGTTTCAAACTAATGAAACCTTTGTTTTCAAACCTATTCTGTGCTATAACAAGGAGCTGATGTCTTTCAATGGGCATGTCAGTTTCCTCGTGATTATCAAGGTTGCCCACGTGCTTTGGGTTGATCGGCTGCCTAGTCGGGCTGGTCCTGTAATATCCACAGTTCTTCTCATCAGGGTCCAGTTTGGACTGTCCACCATCTGTGTTAAGTGCCATGAAAGCAGAAAAGCCAAGGGGGAGAGTGGAGAAAAGCCTGAAGAAAAGCCAACATTGGAGCTGGTCAAGAGAGATGCAAAGCTGCAAATAAAGCTAGGTAAAATTAGCTATCTGGCTAGTTTATCTTTTATTAAATGTGATGCCAGTCATATTAGGGCTGGATTGGGATATAAAGGCCACCAACAGGCTGGCCGTAGATGGTTCCTAGTGAAAGCTGTCTGCAGCCAAGTGAAATGCTTTCACCATGCACCTCCTCACTGGATACTAGACAACTTCAGTCTTCTCAAAGCTCTGCCTAAATGAGGACATTCCTGTTCTTGCATGAGCCTGTTTGAAATACTTTGTTCAGAACAGGGATAGTCAAAGCCCAGGGCAAAACAAAGGGGTGGTGAAGAAAAGAAAGGTAGATCCAAGCTGCCCCACCTGCCCTCTCTTCTGATGGTCAGTCTCAACTTTTTCTCCTTGAACCCTGAGTTCAGAAGAGCTATTTTGGAGCAAAGAGGAAGGATAACATTTTGCTTCATGATCACTTTTATATTAATAACATGGAAAGATGTCTACTGTTATAGCAGTATCTAAAATTAGTCAATAATTAGAGCAAGTGTAAATGAGGCTCAAGTTCATAAAGTTCCAGAAAGGAATTCAAGAGATCACATCCCTGTACCAATGTAGGACTGACAAGTTCCCTGGGGAAACTAAGATATGCACTGAACCTGCAGTTTCTCAGGTGCATATTTAAAGGTTTGTAGTCATCTACTGTGAACAACATGCCCTCTACTTCGATTTGTAAATACCTTGGCATTTTACTCCAAAAATCTCTAGCCACCAATCTGCATTGTTAATAACCTTTAAAAACCTTTCCCCCCCCATCACTAGTGACTACTTTAAGGTCTCAGAAAACATCTACTGATTTGAATGGAGTGGACTCAGCCCTGTGTAGAGAATGAATTGTTCCTTCTGTAGCAGCATCAGGGCACATTTCCCCAAGAGACTACTTTTCCTGCTTCAAAATAGTCTCTCAATACAATCTTCCATTCTCCTTGAAAGATCAGCAACACTTATCCTGTGGCACTTCAAGACAACAAACTTATTTAAAAGTGATTTTTCTTCGATTACAGTTAAGGTAACAAGCATTGATGGAACAACATTTCAGGCTGTTACCCCAAGATACCAAAAAGTGAAAAAAAGAAAAATCTTTTTAAAATGCCTAGCAGGAATCATTGATGCTACATACTATGGCAGCTAGGGACAAGTTGACACAAGTCTCATTCAATCATCCTTGCCCTTGGTGTGATTTTTTCCCTGACAAAGAGGACAGACAGGTAGCAGAAGAAGTAAAAGCTTCTACCACTGCAACAAAATGTCTGTGACTGAAATATCAGAGACCTGATGGTCATAGGAGCCAAATTCAGTTCTCATTTCTGCCACTTACATCCTGTATGACATTGAGCAAGATCTTCAGAAAATGCTCAGATCCCACAGATTTTTAGTGTGACTTAGGGATCTAAAAAGGAATTAAACACCTACACATCTATGTGAACCCAGACACAAGTGTCCCTCTGCCTTGGTTTCTGATCTGCACAAGAAAATAGCATTTCCCTACCTCACTGGGGTAATATGAGAGATATGGGGGGTAATTTTATAATTAAAATATACCGTCCTTTGATATGTGGTCCTTTGACAATGTTGCAGTGGGGTCCAGATAAGAACAGAGAAAGACAGTTCCTCACCTGAAGCTCTGGTTTTCCATTAATATAAATTGTGTTATTGTTCACCATTTCCACAATGGCAACACCCAGGTTGCATCTAATTCCAAAAGAAATGCAAAAGCCAAGACCACTCATTATGGCAATGATGTAGCGCTTGGGCAGCCCGCAGCAGTAGCAGTCAAACAGTGGAGGCTTTTGGGTGCTGGCCTGCACAGGCCTCCCCTCTTCAGTCAGTTCAGTGTGATCTTCCTCTACATTGGTGCCATCAATTTTCCTAAAATGATTAAGACAGATAAAATGAAAATGCCTTACTCTGTCAGTAAGATTTGCTGAAAAGTAGATAGGCAGTTATATGCTCCAGTCAGCCACTAAATCATCTGCTTGCTAGACATTTGTCTCATGATGTTGTGATGAGTTAGCATCAGGCAGGCTTTCAAAGGTTAGTATAGCCTGCATTTTTTCATGAGTAACCTCTCAAGTTTGTAAACCCAAGCCACTTAGCTGGACAGCTGGCTGGAAAACTGTTTGCAGGCTATTTGTGAGCATAATTATGAAAGCTCTATTGAGGTCAGCAGAAACTGTGATAAAATCTAATGGTTGTTATGTCTATGTACATATGAAGAAATGCATCATAATTTCTAATTACAGCTGTTAACCAGAGCTGACAATAGGTTTCCAGAAAAGCATATATATAGCACAAAACATGCTCAACCAAAAACCGGTTTCACCTGTTTTGTTCACTGGTTTCACCTGACAAAAATCAGACTAAACTGAAGGGGAAAAGAGGCTTTGGCATCAGAGCACTCATTTAAGATGTGAAAGAGCAAGGCCCAGACCTTTCTCTGCCTGAAGGGATTTGAATCCACATGTCCCCTCTTCTCTGAAACATCCTCTCACTGCAAGGTTTTAGGTTGTTGCAAAATGAACTTCCTCAACTCCTACTGTTGACTGTGTTGCACTTTTGTTTAAAATACTTAATATTTAATGAGATCTGAAGAAAGACAGGAACTTTCAGGGCTGGCAATTCGCCTCTCCTCAGCAGGAGAGACTGAAAGAGCTTCACTGGGGACCAATCTGTTGTAGCAGCTGCAGTGCAGTTGGGGAGGAACAGAGAGGAAAGGCCAGGGGATGTGGGCTTTCCCATTTACTCAGGAAAAGGAGCGAATGGTACCCACCCACTTACTCTGCAAGAGTCTGCCCATAAGCTACCAGCTCAGACCAATATTTTTTGACATATAACATTTCAGAAATATCGTCAAGAGAAGGGCGGTGTCGAAGATCCTGAATAGGTGTCCAAGTTATGAAGGTGCTGCCGCTGGAGCCCTGTGTCATCTGTGGTAGAAAGGAGGCTCCCACAGAAGGCAAATAGCTACTGCTGCCAAGGCAAGGAGCACTCCGGACCAATGTTTTACAATGCAAATGACCTCATCAGTAGAACCATTGCCCAACGCTATTTCCTGCACTTACAGAAGTTTCTCCTATGATAGTGCAATTAAAAATTAATTTGGTCTCCCAATCTGATTGGAGGTATTAGCATCCTGTGCTATAGGAACAGGGAATGTCTCTGAGAGAAAATATCGGTTCAGAGAGAACTGAATGCACACCATTAGACTGAAGTTAAATTCTTCCTTTCCTAACATTAACTTTTTATGCATTTATTTTAAATGCGGAACATGGGCTTTCTGACATGCTGAAACATTTAAGCATGTTTGGCTCTGAATACATGAAGAGCCCACTAAACATTGCTTGCAAGCTTGAAGTTAAGTGTTTATGAAAGGAAGACCTTGATCAGCAGTTACATTACAAAGCCTTCTGTTTTGCCATTGCTCTGAAGCACTGAACTCTGGATCCATCTCCTTTCACGTTTCCTATGGAACTACTTTCAGTGCTATGAAAATGTGAACAGAGTTACTTAATCTAAGTGAAGCCCAGCTTGCTGTATAAGATGATTAAATGGTTTAATTAACTCATTTCTGATAAGGAGTAACTTATTTCCTTCTTTCACACATCTGGCCTGAAGTGTATTTTAATCTACCACACTTCTGTTGCCATGCTTACCCTTTGCTTATGTCCTTACATTTGAACAGCAGAAATATTAATGTTTTCATATTGATTATAAAGATATCGCAAAAATATCACAATGATATCAGTCTATGTACTTAAGAAAGGGCTAATCTGCATCATGAAACTGGGTAGGAGGCAAACTTCAGAGACACAAAACAGACTACAGAATTTGCTATATTTCTTTAAACAGTGTAGCATCTCCTCACAGGTAATTAAATGTGCCCGTCAAAGGTGCAAGTTCTGTTTCAGAGAGGCAAAAGTGAAATTCAAGTGTGTCTTTTTCACAATAAAATGTTCAAAGAAATCTTTTGAAGCTAGCAAACTACCACAGACCAAAACAGACCTTATATACATTGCTTTGAAATTATTACTTTTTCCACTTGTTGGTTTTAGATTCATGTAAGAAAAAGGGTTTGTCACTTATACAGGCAATACTAAGACATTATTTAAGATGTTGACTCAGCATCAACAAACATCTGCCTGTCTGCAGTGTTCATACAGTCTCTCGTAGAATGAGAGAAGCAGACAGTATCAGAAGACTTTCCATTTAATCACAAAACCTGGCTTGAGTTTTCAGTCTAGTTACTCTTAATTGATGTTATAAGAGAGGAAGCATGCTCTATTCATATATTCATATTAATTCCATATGGTCTACACCTGCCTGATCTACACACAAGCTGGATTGGTCTTCTACTGGGAGAACAGCATTGCCTAAATCACAGCTTTCTCGAGTTGCTGTAAATCTAAAGTACGACCTATAATCTAATGGATGGTTCTCCATAATAAAGGTTTTGCAAATATATATGGTATATATGGCTTCCTGGGATGCTTCCTATGGATTTAACTACATCTTTCCAATATAAAATTTCACCTCAAAATCTTAGCATTTCTAGGCTTCAGAGCTACAAGCTAACCAGTGCATTACTCACTATCTATCTTCTTTTTACACGGTATCATAAAACCATTGTTCCAGCCCTATTCTTAGCAACAGGAAAAAATGCAGTTACAGACCATCAGTTCACATTTCCAAGAAATGGTAGAATCAGAACGTTTTAGGTCCAAAGGAAACTCCCGAGGTATCTGATTTAACCCTTCGCTCAAAGCAGGGCTAACTTCAAAGTTGGATCAATAGTTCATTGTCAGGTTGGAGTGAAGGCTTTGCATTAAAGCAAAGTAACACAGGAAATGCGGTATGTCTACAGTGTTACTGAAAGTGTTTAAGATCTTACGATTCACTGGCAGAGAACTGTTAGTGAAATGAGAGTACAGAGAGTAACATTTCTGAGCAAGGTGCTTCAAAAAGAAGATACCATACGTTCCATGCTCTGAGAACTTGTACAGCTAGGTTTAAACTGAATAAAATGTCAAAATATCAAAACTGAAGACCACAGGAAGTGAAAAGACAATTGAATTATTATTTATTAGACCTGCTACAGGCTTAAAAGAGTTATTAAAAAGGCAAAAGTAGTAATTTTATTGTCTTCCTCTAACACTATCTAAAATATTGATTGAAATAAATCAAAGCACAGTTCCTCAAGTTTTTATACTTTTACAAATCCCTCTATTTACATGAGAGTGATTAGATTTTAATTGGTGCATTGTTTTGGACAGCTGGCAAAGATTAAACACATCATGCAAAGCCAAAACATCTGTTCCTATCTGGACATTTTCAGCTGACTGTCAATTCACATAGGCATGAAAACATCCTTTTACTCCAAATTCACTGTTTAAAGTGACAGCCAGTGAGCCAGGAGTAGCACTGTGAGTCCAGCATTGCTTCTACATAGAATCGGTTTTGCTATTGGATTCCAATACTTACAAAGAAAAGCAGGTTGAGAACTGATCCATAATCCCAAATCCTAGCAGCGTATTTCATATCCCCAAAGCCTAATGTTAGCCCCTCTCTAGCAGATTTGTCTTGGAGAAAATTATTTTGCAAAAGCAATCCAAAAATGGAGGCAGGGTAAAACTAACAATTCAGCAGTACAGACATTTAGGCAGCCAGCATTTGACCTTGCTTTCAGCCTTATTTTACTAAACAGTGTAGACATACCATGATGGCATGATAACTTCCTAAAGAGATGAGAAATATATATTCCAGGTGATCCATACATTCTGATAGTGCCGCTGGAAACTTTCACTTGTACCCCAAAGATGAAGAGGAAATCGGATTCAGAGCCGGTGCTCCTTTCTAATTTATCTGACTAAAATTGGAGGGCATTTTGCTGCACCTGAATATGTATAGTCATATAGTCATATATACATCATTCTATTTGTTCTTTTCATCAAATGTGCAACAACTGGCAAGTTAGAAAAGCTAGGTTATTTGAAGAGATCTACATCCATGTTCTTTGTCAAAAGTCATAAATACTGTATGTATATAAATATACAATTATTCTATAATAATTCTGTATTTTATTTGTGATAACTGGACATCAAACGTGTGTACAAATTTCTCCAGCTGACCTTGTTTCTCTTCCTTACTGAATGGTTCTACTCTGGCATATGCAGAATTTTGGAAGAATAAAAGAATTTTTTAAAATTCAAATCAGTAATAACTAAAATCCTTAGAACACATATACATTCACCAAACTGTATTTATGTGCTTTAGCACAAGGATTATCTATGTCATCAAATTATGTAAGTGGGTGGAGCAGAATTAAACCATTTCATTTTTTTTGATTAAAATCATATCAATTCTACAGTAATGCACATGTTAATACCTACCATGTATTACAATACATTCTAGAGTAACCTTTACAGGATATTACAGGCTTTTACAGGCTACAGCAACTCAGTTATACACATACACCATGTTCCAGTCACACACCTACACCTCCGACATCGGTCACCACGCACAACACTCATTGACGACCCTGGCATAATTTCAGAAACCTATACACTGGCTATCTAGAACTATCATTTATCCAAAAGCAGATACAAACTTCTGAGATCTTGTTTACTCTCTGGGGATTTGTCCAGGTCATAACTGTCTATGCCAAATCCTCCAGTTGATGCATCAGTACTAACTCCCAGAGCAGACTGTCAAATCTTCTTTAAGTCTCTCAGTGACTGAGCGTGGAACCTCTGCAGTTCATTTCTGCACTATATTTGCGAGAAGTAATGGTATGTCTCAAACACGTATGCACCATGAGACTGCATCTCAAAGGCGCTGCACTCCCAGGCGGCCGGGCAGCACTGCAGTCTCTCCCCACAGACCGGACATGCCATACACACGTACCATGGCATTTCACTAACACCTTCCTGCAAGGGGCCTCGCACAACTCACAAACCAGCTGAGTCTGGGCGCCCCGTGTTGTGTTCACAGTGCCACAAGGGCTGGGGTGCATTAAGCTTGCTGCACTCTTTTGCGAAGGAAAAATTTGATAGGTCTCAGACTATGATCCAGAGCAATGGCAGCAACCCTGTCCAATGTAAGGGTAAATCACCCAGCTGCAAGCTGCAGTTTTTAGCCGTTTTGGCTGCCTAATGCAGCCAGAGCTGCACCTTTCAGGACCCAGACTAAATACAGCAGCTGTGTGATGTGGCCCATATGACATTAATGATGATATTAAAGAGTTGTAAACCCATTTAGTCATTTCCCTCTTCATCGATAAGTTCACAAATGCCATTGGCTGGTCAAAGACTGCTGAAATCCTCAGGGTAGACAGGGCTTGAGATTTAATTTTAGTTCATGGATTTTTCTGTGCAGACACCAAGTACACTGAAGTCCCAAAGTGCTCGTAGCTGCTGAATTCAGAAGGTCCACAGGAGAAGGTTTCTGCTTTGGAAAGCTTATAAAGCTTGCAGAGCCCTATCTCTGACATTCATTCACCCAAGCCTTGAATCCTCTAAATTATTTCCTGCGGCCTCATTGTGTTAGACTAAGGAAGAACAAACCATATTTTGCATAAAATCTTATTTTGTATCATCTTGGTAACTTATTCCAGATGATGATCATCCAACAGCAAATGGGTCTTTTTCTAAGATCCAGCAAATGAAACTGCTGGCAGCATTCCTAGACGAAGGAGGCGTCTCAGGCCTCTCCTATTCAGTCTCCGTTGCCTCCCCTCCAGGAGCCACCTTCCCTGCAGTAACCTCCTGTGGGCAGACTGTGTTTGCAGCACCCACAAAATAATTTGAGGGTCCTACCCACCTATGAGGAGACAGTTAGTTGCTTATATTGCCTGTGCTTTAGCACTAGACCTTGTCTGTGGGCAATTGCTATGGAGCAGCCGATAACCGGTGACTGATCTTGTCAAACGCTGGCTTCTGGGGTCTACCCTCATAGTCGCGAGACAGGGAAAATGAGGTAGGAAGGCAGAGATTCGTCATTTTTAGCAAGGCTAAAAAGCATTTTTCTTTCCAGTTTGCTGGTTTTGATCCCACATCAACACATGCCAGTCCATAACATCACACTCAAAGACCTAATCAAGAGTGTGCATTAATATAATCTATCATCCATCAAATGCTAGAAGAAAAGCCAAATTCTTTGCTGATTTACAACATACCAAAGCCAATAGGACTGGATGAAGAGCAAAGTCAAGGTTGAAACTGGCCTTGTAATATATATAGTCCTATATACATATATACCATCACAAAAAAAATAAGTATGTTACATCTATTTTTAGGCTAAAAACTGTAGAAAATGAACTTCAAGTTAAACACATACATGTTTCATTCCTTATGGAAACCTTCAAATACAGCTGAAGAGATTGCTAAACTTACAGCAGTTCTTACTTAGATTTGATTACAGACATAGTAAAAATAACTTTTTGTTGCTTGCCATTATTTCCTCCATTGGCTAGTACATCTGTGAAAGGCACTTGTATACTTATGTTTAAAAACAGAAAATAATCAAGTTCAGCAGATTTTCTTGCATCTCAACTCAATTTTGGTTTGGTTTGACTCAGTAGCAATGTTGTTCAAGCTGGAGATCAGTATTATCAGCTACATAGGAACCAGTACGACATCCTTGATACACAGCTCCAAGACAAGAATAAGCCAGATAATCCAAAGCTTGCACAGCATTTCCACATAATAAACCCAATGTGCTGCTACATTATGTACTCACTAAATACAAACCCTACAGGTATTTGGTCATAAAGGCCAGCAAAACCCACAGCAGAGAGGATATATGATTTAATAAATAACTTAATTTGACATTGAGATACAAAAATGCTCCCTTTGATTTCTGTAGAGTTTCTTAAAAGTCAAAAAAGCAAAATTCCAGACTTTGTCTATAAGACTGTAAATGAAGAAAAGTTAAATAGAAACTATGCAGACCGCAGGTACTCTGCTCACATGATACAGAAATTTTCAGTGTAACTGGTAATGTAGAAGTGCATATTAGTAACTTCTTTGAAAGTGTACACTCTTATTTGCTTCCATATATATGCTGTAGTGTAATACATGTAAATTACTGTACATTTTCTTGTGATCAAAGGCATATTCAAATAGGTTAAGAATTGTATCTTAACTGATTCCCAAAACAAACTCACAGGACAGATATGAAAGCTAATATAATTCATATTAAAAATAAGTTCAGTTTAAAGCTTGGCTTGATCATTGTAAACATTTAAAACAATTAACATCAAGCATGCAAGAAATGCCCTTGGACCCTTTGGCTGTCATCTACAGTAAATGTAGTCAGTGGCCATTACTAACAGAGAAAATCTTCCAATTAGATGAGCAATCTCTTTTCCTTTATGAAAGAAGCCATATAGCATTTTTATTTACCAAAAAAAAAAAAAAAAAAAAAAAAAACCTTGCTGTTTGTTGTATTGTAAACTTCCAGACTAAGATAAAAATCTGTAATCTTTTTTCTTGCTTGGATGCTAACAAACAGCTCCTTCTCCTGTCTCTCTTTCTAATTTCTGTTAGTCTCAATAAACACACAAACACACACATGCACATCTCTACTGAATAAATTTTCTCTTAGTGTTTCAGAGCAAGATTTTCCAAAATGCCCCAATGATTTAGGAACATTAAGTCTAATTTCAAAAGTACTGGAGTCATGTGGGAATGTTAATTCCCATTAAATCATCAGTTTTCCTCATGCAAGATAAAACACAGACTTATTCACATTTATTTATTTAAAACATTTTTAATCAAAGCACTTTTTCATGCTGTTTGTAATGTTAGGATGCTATTTTATAACTTATTTTTGCCTCTTTTTTTTTTTTAAGATAAATATCCTATGGTCTGCAGTTATATACTGTTGTAACACTGCTCCTTTTACTACTTCTGTTTTGCAGCAAGTTGCCTCTCACTGTCTGGACTCACATATTGATTTTTGCAACTCTGAATTCTGTTTTATATGTACGCTTTTCCTACACTTCATTTCTTTTTAATAAATTTAACCGACGGATCTGCCTGGGAGTTTTCTCTCGGGTTTTACCTTCGCAGGTTGCCCAGCGAGTCGCTAACGGCGTTCTTCACCTCTTCCTTCCCCGGCGCCCAAAACCTTTCCTTCAGCGCGCCGAACCCCTTGCGAGGCATTTTGTCCATCGCCAGCAAATCCCCTTGCGTTAGCAAGCCTTGGCGGCAGCTGTCATATTGCCCGACGCCGGACCCGGGTCCCCTCGCTGACCTCCGCGATGGCAACCAGTTGCTGGAGAAAACAGAATTAAAGAAAATAAATAAAAATAATAATTCAGAGCAGCTTTGCCACGGCGAGAAAGTCGCCGGGGGGCAGAGCGAAGCCCCCCGGGAAGGGCGCCGGCCGGGGGTCCGCGGGCCGGGGGCTGCCGCCTGCGCCGCGGGGGCTGGGACCAGCCTGGCGCCGGCTCGCCAGGGCTCATCCTCGCTGCCGCCCGCCCGCCCCCTCCGCCTCCCTCCCGCCGACATCCCCGCCGAGGTGGCGCCATAGTAACGAACGGACGCGATACCTGTCCCCCGGCCGCTCCGGTGCCTTCACGGGACCCCGGCTGCAGCGAGGGCGAGAAGTTTATTCAACGCTGCCGGTTCCTTTCCGCAGGATGACTGCTCACGCCCCACCCGGGTGAGCCGCCTGCCCCAAAACACCCACTGGCCCCGGCGCAGAAGCGCCTGCCCCGGCCGGGGCATTTATTATTAATGCTGTTGGGCCCTCAGGCAGGCAGACACGCAGATGCACTGGTGCGGCACTGTTCGAAGAAGCAGTGAGAGGCTGGCTATAAATTAAATGCAAAGTGACCTGTTCCAACCCGACATGGCTTTGCTGCAAGGCACCTTTCCCTGCATGGAGGATGAGCATTTAATAAAAACCCTTGTGGAAGTGCAACCTCCCAGTACACCCATCAAACCTGCACGCCACCCGGACTCAGAGGAAGCAAGGCTGCTTTTGACAAGGCCTCGGGTATTGGGTTTGGATTATGGCAGCCAAAAAAAGACACCCCCCCCCAATTTCAGATTGGCGTCAGGCTCCTGTCAGCACTTCCCTTTTCCCTGAGCCAGTGGGGAAGCAGAAACATCCGGGCTGCTAGAAAAACAGAAGGCTTTATGTTTTCCATGTTTCCCTTGCTCCCACAAGAAGAGTTAAATCAGGAGCTTGCACCACAGTGCGTGCCAGGCCCCCAGCAGGGAGGGAACCGCTTTGCTCCACAGCCCCAGGGGCGAGGAGCCGCAGGGCAGGCAGGCGTGGGGGCCAGCAGCCCCCCTCCGCACAGGCTGCCTCGTGGACCCCAGCAAGCCTCCCTGTCCCTCCTTCCTGCCCTATTTCATCTTTATCCTTTAAGGCACAGGGCCCAAATTCTTCCCCCCTAACTTATGTTAGGAGCTTGGTCTCCCCAGACTCTCTGTCCCAGCAGAGAGAAAGCGAGAAAGAGCAATTCCCTCTGCCAACAAAGCAGATCTTAGGTTTTTTCAGCTCCCATAGGGCACCTTTAGGTGTCTGAACAGAGGGTGTAGGACCAAGTGGGATGTAAATCTGGGCCTGAGCAGGGCAAGGACTCCCCTTCCCTCCACTTGCTGCCCAGCTCCTCGCACGGGCCACCAGGCTCTGGACTTTTAGATGTAACACACACCTGGATGGGTGTTACACAGTAACCCCAATGCCTGGATCCTCCCAGCTCCACCGCGAAGAAGGGAATATTAGGAAAAGCTCTTCCTCGTGTTCAGGAGAGGGGGGCAAGCAGCCTGCACTCGACTCCTTTATTCCTAGTATAAATATTTATATTGGCTTTCTATCATTTTTCAAGAGGGAAGAGGAAGAGGAAAAGACTTGGGAATTTAGGAAGTTTGGCTTGGCTTGAATCTCTTTTGCTGGTTACAGTTTCCTTCTCCCTTTTTAAATAACTCATGTGTCGTATAGAGCAGTATTGAAAAACTCCAGGCTCCACACAACCTATGTATTTGTCCTAGCAGATAGTCCACCCTCAGCAAAAATAAATGCAGCTGGGGCCATGTGGCCAGCCAGCTCCCTGCGCTGCCCACCCATATGCCCTGGCACAGGACTTCTCTGGATGTACTTCTAGATGTATTTCTCTGGATGTACCAGCTGGACTGAGCAGCCACCAAACTCACGGACTGCCCGGCAAAACCTCCCAGCAGCACATCTGACTCCCCGGGGAGCCGCTCAGCCTGCGCCCAGCCAGCTGTGCCCCCTCCCCTTCATGCTGCTCAGCCTTGAATCCGCTTGTGTCCACAACTGAGCAAGAGGAGGAAATTCCTCCCGATTTCCTACTCCTGACCCCTGGCCCTGGCCCACCAGGACACACGGACAGACAAAGCAGCAAGGTCACCACCGTGGAAAGCAGCACTGGCCCAACGCACAAGCACACAGTGCTTGTCCTTCAATTCAAGCAAAAGTATATTTGCCAACATTTTGGATAGTTTTCTGAATGCTCTTATAGCAGCTGAACAACTGAAGCCATATGAGAAACCAGCTCCAAATGGGAAACGGTGCATATTCCACTGCAAGGATTTCACCTTGAAAGCCGGGGGGGCTTAGAGGGGAAAGTGGTGTTCAAAATCCCTATCTCCCAGCAGCTGGGTGAACAGAAGCTTTTATTTTGCCCTTCTATCTGGATTTTTGGGTCCTGCTTCAGTTAAAGAGAGTGCAGTGTGGAGAAGACACAAGGAAGGATCTGTGCTCAAAATTTAGTGCTTTTTCACTTATTCATACGTTCTTTACCTTGCATTTAACGTGAAAGTCTACATCCCTCCTTCCTGCAGCTGGGCACCCTTCAAGCAGCTCTCGCATACATCTTAAATGGCACCTAGCAGGGTGCTGTTGCCCTCACGGCCAGATGTGCTTCCATTAGCAATTATTTCCCACCTCATCAATAGCAGAACTGTCCATTTCTCACATCAGGTTTCACCTCTCCCAGTCCTTTTTACTCTTTGCAATCCTCCCCCTGCCTGCACTGCTGGTGTGCTGTGGCGGTGGCCACACTTCAAATCCACTGGCCCTTTCCCCAAGGCTCACAGAAAGGATATTACTAACTCTTCCTTTTCTGCAGGGAGGCTGCTAGACGAGGGCAACACTGCTTCTCCTCTTCCTTCTCGCCCAGGTTCACCAGTGGGAAAATGCCCTGACTCCAAGAAGCTGTTGCAGAGACTGTCATACAAACTCGGCCGTGTTGTCCCGCTGCTGGGCCACAGCCCATAGGGATGCCGCAGAATTCTCAACAAGGATTTGCTGGATGAGATGATAGTAACCCCTATGTGACTAATCCCAGTACATATTTTAGAGCATCAGCTAAGAAAACCTCATGTCTTCCTCAACAAGACCTAACTGGACAGCCCTACTGGCCCCAGCTATCATTATTCCTACTTTTTTTCCTGTTTTAGCTCTATGCCTTAGTTTTCCTCTGCAGAAATTAATTTTTTACATTGTGATTCTCCTTCGTACATCTCCTACCTTCTTAAAACACATTGTAAAGTGTGAACTTTTTGCTTATTGCAAGCTGGAATCTAAGTCCAGGACACAACATGATTTAGGCCAGCACTTCCAAAAAAGTATTTTGCAAAATTAAAACTAGTCCTGGCTCATTCAACCTGTAGCTATAGCTGAAACTACAGATGCATATATTCAAATGCCTCTAGTAATGCTGTATTTAAACTGTATTAAAACTATATTTTTGATCCAATATAGACATAAAACCGGTATGCAGATGGACAGTGCTCTGTTCTCACATACTATCATTACCTTGGGTGCTCTAGAACAAAATGAGTTGTAAGAAAACTTGGAAGTTCATCAAGTGTATGTAGAGGAGATGTGCCGTTCTAAGGATAACTGCACATTGAAGACATATAACACAAAATGTAAGAACAGCTGTGATGTCTGAATTTACTACAACATGCTGTAACTTCTACGTAGAAATTCAGAATGCAGTAAAAATGCAGTTTTTTTGTGTACTTCATGCATTTATCATCTGTTTGTGTTTAAGTAAACTTGAAGACTTCTTCAGGCTACTGAGTAATTTCCTTTTTCCTTTGCATGCCTCTTTTGAGTTTCAGCAAAGAAAAGGAATTTATAAATCTATAGAAAAGGGATAATATAAATACAGGTTTTTGCTCACCTTGAAAACAGTTTTAATGCCAAAAATTCTTTTTATAATTTCCGCACACATGGCTAGATTTCAGGATTGCAGCAACCCCTTAGGAATCCTAGGCACAAGAATGTCAGAGATAGATAGCAATAAATATAACTCTCAGCCATAAAAATAATTTGTACAGGTTTACACCTGTGTAAATGTACACCTACAACCTCTCTATCTTGTTACGGCATTTTTTATTGAAAAGCCTAAAAAAATTATTTTTAAACTGCTCCTGCCATTGACTCCTCAAAATAATGGTTGGGGTGAAATCTTTGCCACATTCAAAGGGAAAATTTTGTCACTGATTTCAGTACAGACTGGATTTCATACACAATTCACACGCAGGTGTCATTTAAACAGCTTCTTGATATAACCTTGCAGGCAGCCACTTCTTCTAATGTTTGTCAAATAGAAAAGTTTGAGCTCTTTATAAATATTTAATCATCACAGTCATTCACGCTCTGGCACTAAGACACTAGGAAAGTCAGTTTAACCTTCTGGGGTCTCTACTGAATGAAAATAAAACTGCTTTTCCTCATACTGCGTGGTCAATCTCAACATTAAACAGAGGCTGCTGGGGTCCTCCAGTGGAAGCACAGGTAAGCACGAATGTTAGTATAGCCCGAGCAGTCATGTTCAGAGTAAAATAACTTTGTTGATTTTAAAGTAGTTTCATTTCAGCTCTAGGCAATGTGATAATATCCCTGCTACTAGTGAGCTGTCTGTTGGATCTCTCTTGTCACTCCTTTGGAGGAACTGATCAGTAAAGCTGGTTACTCCTTATGCGGCTCTTGACTTCCCAAGTTAGTTAGTTTTTCAAGTCTTACCAAGAGCTCAAAGCTTAGAAAATCCTGGGTGCCCTCTCTCTCCAACTTAAGATTTCTTAAAATTAAATGAAATTGAACCATTTCAATATTTCAAAATTAAGTATCTTTGGAAGTTTTTAAATTTCAAATTAAATTTTAAATCTACTTTTTGTTCCAAATGGAATTAATTTTCTCCTCAGCAGGTTTCAGAACTTCAAGTTGTTGCTAAACAGAGAATGGGACTCCTACAATTTGCATTCCTAGCCAGAAAATGGCATCATAAACCAAGAAGTTTGTGAAGACCAAAAGCAACGAATGCTGGTTTCATCTGCGTGTAGGCAATAGGATTGCTAGACTTTGATGTCTAAAGCAGTGTGAGTTTGACAAAGTTTTTCCCATGGACAAAAGCTTTGTAAAACTTGTCTCATGTAGATTTGTTGGTATCTTGTCAAGTGTGTACTACCCTGCTGCTTATTTTCATAAAACATAGCAACCTAGTATCCTGGAAATTTCTACTCCTGTTAAAAGGCTTGAAAACAGCTAAACAGTTCAAAAGTTATTAGGGGGCACAGATGATCTCTGATCGCTTAGGGGTCAGGATGACTTCACATAGCTTGTACCTGTAGGACACAAAGCTAGAATCACACTTTAGGCCCCAAGAAATCACAAGATTGGCTTAGAAATCATGATAGTTCTTTTCTAAGTGGATTTATTTTGCCCTGTTACTTTCTGAAATTTCAGGGAGCATTCATGTCATTCAAAGCTGAGGTTCTCAATGCACCTAGCATTAAATGAGACAAAAACCCCACAGTAGGAGACAAGGGTTGTAACATTGCTCTTCTCTGGGAGATGAGGGAGCAGAACACAAGGAACAAAAATGCTCATATGATTCTTACTAATCATCTTACTTCTTCAGGTGCAGGGCACCTGAAGCAAAACTAAGCAGCCATAGTTTTCTCCTGAAACCAACTATTTGCAAAGAAAAATTGTCAACTGCGAATTTCATGAGAGACTCACTTTCACCCTTCATGGTTCCAAGAAAAATAACAAGCACAGATATGGTAAATAAACAAGGAAAAAATGTTCATGCACAAGAAAGAACACAAATATAGACTGTTGCAGAAATGGCTGTGCAAAAGATAAGTGTGACTGAAAATTCATCATGTAACCGAGTACCAACCATTCAGAGTCTAAAGTCTAACCTAAGCAGTAATATTTTTCAAATCACTAACTTTACCACAGTATCTACTTGCTGGAGCCTGTGTCAGCTACATGGTCCCTGGAAACACAACATTATCAGCATGCATCAGGGTACGAGTTTAGGATCCAGAGGTCAAGATCAGGGTTCCTAGGTGAGTTTCCATTGATATAGTGTTACCTTCTCAAAGGAATTTCTTTCAGCACTTTACACGTGCAAAGATATACTTAAATGACAAGTATATTTTTCCATTAGACTTGAAATTCTTTGGAATAGAACAGTTTCTACCCATGTCTTTGTACAGTGCCTAGTGTACGAGACACCCTATTTCTATTGGCACCCCTAAAAGTCATTGTATCACATAAAAGACTAGTACTATATGAATTCAACTAAGATCTAGGGCATCAGCTGCCATAGACAAAAGGGGAGATCTGGGATGCAATGTTATGCAAGAGTCGGGATTAAATGATCAAAATGGTCCTTCAGGTTTTGAAATCTATGACTTTACAATATCTGCACTTTAGCGCTATATATAAAGACGGATTTAAAGACTTCAGGATTCTAATTTCTATTTTACCATAGTAATTAAGATGAGAATTGAGTCCTTTCCTGCTGTGTCAAAATGCTTTGTGTTGAGTCAGCCCTAATCAGAGTTTCAGATGAAAATTTTCCCTGATGTCCATGGCAAAAATGGCATTAATTTCAAAGGATTAAAAAGTTTATCTGTAGTTTCTTGCTTCTGTTTCCTGCCAGGTAGTTGACATCAAAGAAATTTGATATGGCCAAGAAATAAAAATAGAGAATCCTGGGGTACTAACAAGAAATAAACCAATAACGGAAATAGGAATTCCTATTTATAGTTTTCCATACTGGAAACTACTAATGCAATGGTAATTTCTTACATCTTAGACAGTAGGTGGGAGGGCTTTTTAAAGCATTTCTTTGTGGAAGCTATTATGCGAAGGACATCTATTCAAAAAAAGGACAGATCTTACATATCATTTCAAAAGGCAGATAACTTGCACTCATTTCTACAGACATATTTAATGTTAGAAAACTTTTTTTATTTTGAATTTCATATAAGTAAATATATTAAGCATGAACTTCTTAAGTACAAGCCACTCTCTCCATTGCGTTCCCAAAAATGAATAGGTCTAAGAGCTAAGCAAGGGTGACTATACACTTGCCAGAAAAAAAAGAAAAAAAAAGCTGATGTGTTATGATGATTTCTGTGCGTTTGAAAGTACACTAGGATATTAAAAAATAGGGCCTTTTTCACTTTCATGAAGCATTATAAGGAAGACCTTGTAGTTGGATAAGAACATTTCTATAACATTTGAAATTTATTTAAAATCTGGTGTGGCAGCCCAGTTGCCTGGGTTATAGTGACACCTTATGGTAGTTTTATTATATACTGCAAATCATTCTGAAAGTTAACATTTAAGTTTAAATGCCATGTCAGCCTGAAATAATGATCTAAATCAGAGGAATTATGTTAAAACAAAAAATTAAAAACGACCTCTTACTAAGAATATTTTCTTATAAATATATTAATTATTATCTAGGACAGAGAATTTCACCCAGTAACTTCAGTGGTTTAGATCATGCAGGCAATTAGAGTACACCGTCATGATGTCTCTTTTCCTCATTAAGTGGATCTGCGGACAGCAGAATTTATAAAACCTGCTTTCTTGTGGCTCTCACTTAGATGGGTTCTCTAGTGCCTGCTAGTTATCGCACTCTACAGCCCTTCCCTCCCGTGGAGTACAAAGCTGGTTCCTCCCTCTAACCAGCCAATGGCTTCCATGCAACTTGTAGGAGCTTTGTATCTTTAATATTTTCATCACACTTTCATCAAACAAGGGCTCAGAGAGAATGGAGGAGAGGGATGAATTGAATGAGCTGTCGCATTAGCCTTAAAAACAGGGCTTAAAATGTGCTACAATTTCCTCAGAAAGGGGAGTTGTGTTTGTGCAGCTGTGCAGGTACTGCTTACTTATCTCAGAATAAAATAAACTCCAGAATAACTTTCATGTCATTACTTCTCATTGAAAAATTGATTATGGCAAATGGAGAAACATAGCTTAAAATGGTAAGTCGACCTTTTATTTCATTGAGCAAAATAAGTGTTTAACATTTGAAATACTGGTAACCTATGTCAATGACTAAATATACTGTCATCTGTTACAATCTATCAATTAAATTAAAAAATTCAAATAGCACATATTTTTGCCAGAAATCACTGAAATCCCTGGCTAAGCACCTAGCACCCAGCTGCAGCTTCTTTTGAAAGAGCCAAAAGAATATCAGTTCTATTTCCATTTAAAAAGACCAGTTCATTTAAAGCTAAGAAACTGAGGGAGACTGAAGAAGCAAAAACACTGTTTTCCCTTATGATGCATGAATAAAAGAGAACTCGAGAAGAATGCAGTTTATCAGCTTCAAAATCTTGAAGGACATGGTGACTATTAATACACAGTTCAGAATTGTGCTTATAGCTACTACTACTATTACTTTTGTCCAAATAAATGAGTTATAAAACACAAAGGTTTGATGACTTTTTTTTTTAATGTATCTAGTCTCTAGTTAATGACGTTTTGTGTACTGAATTCATTTAACCCACCGTTCACCAGAAAATGTCTGGTACAGCAAAACAGGAGAAAGAAAATGAGTGATTTATTCACCATTCTAATCACAGTCATTCAATCTAATACAGCAGTCATTTCTAACAGAACAAAATATGCAGAGATGAAAAATTCCAATGAATGTGTTGCCATTAAATTAAATCTGAGCTCAAGCAGCTGCTCTTCATTAACAATAGTTGTCAGAACCAGTTAAGCTCTTTCATGGGACAACAGCAGCCAGCGCCTTACGCACCGGCAATTTAGCAATGTGAACAGAGCGGGCTGGCAGGGCGCACTGTTTCAAAGAAAACAGGCCTATTCCTATGGGGCTGGCACCGGATATTTTGGCGTTTAGGCAGACAGCAGTTGTCGGTAGTCACGGAAATAAACCATCCTCTGCTACCAGATGTCGGAGTGGGGGGACGGACCCGGAGTAACGATGAGTCTCAATATGAGTATGGTCGTTCTCCCTTTATTAGAGCTTACACAGAGTATATATAGACAAGCAATAAGCATGCACTAGCAATAGCTGTATGATTGGTTTACAGCTTCTGTTCACGCGCCTAAAGCGGATATATGATTGGTGCAAGGTTGCTGTTCATGTGGAGGGGCTTGTCAGCCCCCTCCTTTACTTAAGTTTACCACTACTTGCCTTTCCCTTTTGTAATGGTCTAGGAATGTTCAAGGACAGTTCACATAGCTGTGGGATCCTCCCTTCATCATGAAGGCAGGATTGCTCACTTCTAAGAGATCATGCCCTTTCTCACTTAACCATTCTTCCACAAGCAGTTGTCACCCTCCTTTCTCCCTTGCTTCAGCCGTTCCCTGAATTCTTCCACTTTGCTCTGATTTTTACGTTTTTAAAGCAACTAAAGTTTTACTTTTATTGTTTATTCTTACACACCATGGCCTTAAACTCACATTAAGGAGACACAGAGACAGACAGGAACAACTCCTGGCTGTGTGGTAACTGGATACAATTAGTTCCCGACGCCAAAGCCCTAGGTTGTCAGGTCAAAGATAAAAATGCTATCGTTAATGTTGTGAGTAGTTTCAAAAGAGCTTCTCCTTTAATTATCCTTGATTTTAATGACTAATTACTGCAGAAGAGTGTAAAACCTAGTCTTTTAAACGTTCTGCAAATGATTACTCTCTACTGCATTTTAACAAATTCTGTTAAAAAGGCCAAATGATGTTTAAGGCACAAGCAAAAAACCTAACCAGAAAAGCATCAGAATACATAAGTAGACACAGGCAGACCATTAAATCTCTGTTGCTTCCAAGTTCACAAGTGTTTGCTCCATGTCTACAACTGCCATAATTTGCAGTAACAAAACACATTAGTGCCATAGTGATACACTTCAGAAGCAGATATGCTACAGAGGATAAAAGGTTAAAAAAAAAGTTTCTAGTTTAAAATTCATGCCTAAAATACATAGTAAATTCTTTTACAGATACTGAATAAATGTATTTATTTAACTGGTCACAGGTTTGTCCACGGTAGGAGTTTAACTGAATCCCTGGTTTCTAAGTTTTGGGGTAGGTTTTGCACAATTAATGAATCGGCATCCACCTTGTCAGACCCCTTTGGGGTCAAAACCCCAGATTTTGACATGGGCTTAGCGTGCCTTCAGAACAGGTGAATGCTAATTTTAGAGACATCTAGTAACTCAGTTTTTCCCCAGGACTTTTACTCTTTGCATGAGAACAATACGTGCCCCCATTTTACAGATGTCTGGACAGCAACAACTCAAAGAAATAAATTCAAAATGAATTTGCTGTAGGTTAAACTATATTTCAAACAAAATATAAAGTCATATGTAAGTCTTCTACATAAGTTACTATTTGTTAATTTTATGGAAATTTAAAATAAAAATATCTTCCAACATGAAAATATGAAAAGTTCATTTATTTCCATAGGCAACCTCATTCACAGTACAAAGTGATATGAATTCCTTGAAACGGTCACTGTAGCTTTTACATATTTTTAAAGTAACTGATCTAAAAGTTGATACAAGAATAAATTTGTTTTTGAAGAGCTGTCCAACAAACCAGAGATATACTAATGTCATGCTTACGACAGTTCTGATTATGAATCACAGCTGACACTATAACAACGTCACTTCATACACCTCATGGGAATTTTTATGTTTTACAATCTAAACATAAAACTGCCACTAGTACAGAGACTGTACGATTAGACAAATAAGCAAGTATTTTGCACAAGGCCTGAGTTCACTATATCACATTAAAGCAGTTTGGATTTACAACTTCACCTCAGAAATCTGTACAGCAGTTAGAACCGTTCCGGAGGACTTAAAGACGCCACAACTTCAGGGGCTTATTTGTACTGTTAAGTGGGAGGCCTGGGAGTCAAGGGGATTTGACATACGAATCCGAGGTTTTAGTGCCTGGTGTAATTCCTCGCACAGCAGTCAAAACCTAATGGAAAGATACATACAAAGCAAGACCTCACTTGAAAATTAGCTAACGCACCTGCAATTCTCCAGATCGGTTTCCTCACGAGTATTTCAGAATAAAAGTTCACGACGAGTATATAAAATGCAGCATATCTCTTATTTTAGCAAAGACCAAAAAAAGGGTCACATGTACAACATAATCTTGCTGCCCTCCTCTGACATTTCTGTCATTTGAAATGGCACAAAACAGCGATATCCCAACCCTCCTCCCCCCAAAATAAAAAACTCCTCATCAATAAACAAAGGTAATTTGAAAGTCCAAAAATGTCATCTGCAACGAGATCCAGTGTTCCTAAATTTGTTTTTTAAAAAAAACCCTTCATTTTCTGCTCAAATCATGTAGATGTGGACTCACTAACCATATGAATTTATAATACCTAACAAAAGGATCACATAATTCATTGTACCCTGTGGAATTTGACTCAAATTTAACTTCTTGTTTAATTTTTGCTCTCATGGTGCAACGTAGCTGAATCAAGTATTACCCTGTAGTCTAAATACACACTTACCTTCCTAGTTACTGACATACACACAACAGAGTACAATACAAAAATTAACACGCACATTTATGTTCTTGCTTCAAAGGCTACTGCGATATTTGTGAAACAGGTGGAACAGGTGATGCTAAAAAGACAAAACTTAACAGAAAAGGAAAGTTTTAAATAATAAGGCCTAAATGTTGCACACTGATACATCAAAAAATTCTGCTTTTTCCTTGGGGTACTCAACATTCGGGCAGACCTGTAAGGCCACAGCATCCCTGCAAGGCATCTCTAATTCACATTACAGCTAGGGGAAAGAAAGATACAGTATATTCATTAAAACAAACTAGGGAATCCTATCCCATCTCCCAGTAAAATTTCTCTCCTCACCCCTCCCAAATAACTGGCGGACTCCCTTACCTTTCCAAAGGCTCCTCTGGTGTTGCTGTCCTCCTACATAAGCAGGGTATCTTTGGACTTTTCCACAGGCTGTTCTGCACCTTATCCACCAGACTTGTGTGAAAAGGAATGGAAAAATCTGCTCCCTTGCCCTTCCTTGAAATAACACTTGCCATTTCACTCCCTATTTCCCTCCCCTTGAGAGAGGCAGGCCTGGGGGCTTCTAAGCTAATTGGCAAGTCACTCGTTTCCAAGTTCCTCTCAGCCAGCCCTGGTAGAGGAGGTTTTTCAAGTCTCCTTAACACAAGTCAGCCCATTCGGAGGATTAGTTTGTTTTCTAAAATTAGTTTTTTAAAAAAATGCTCCAGAGACTTTCATACTTAAAAAAAACCCCACACATTGAATCAACAATTCTAACATGGAAAAGTCTACTGACAGTATAAAAGCGTTCATTTAGGTTACACACCAGGATAGCCAAAGGACAACTAATGCTTATACTTAAGATGTGCAGCTATTTCCATCTCTCTTCTTTGCATTTCTCCTTTTGTAGTAAACATATTATAGCTAAATCCGTTAAAAAATAGGAACTTATTCCCCCCTCCTTTTTATCCCTCCTTTACAGACTAACATAAAGTAAGTCAAGTGGGCTGCAGTTAGGTCCAAACCCTGCTCTCAGTTCTACACTGCTAATGAAGATCTGCTCAAGATGATATGGGTGCACAGGGCGGGGGGGCCGTAAGGTAATGATACAACCTGCCAGGCTTCCACATTTTTCTTTTAAATTAGGTTGAATACAAAAGGCAGAGATTTGGTGTAATTTATAATACTGTTCAGGGCATTATAATATTTATTTTATATCAAGTTACTTTTTCAGGGAAAGAATTTGCAATTTTGGAGATCAGATATCAACTTCCCACCTGTGTTCTCCATTCTGTATTCCGTTAGGGCTAAACAATTCCCACTGCTTCAGGGTTCAGCAAGGAAAAAGATAAAAACAAATACAAGGAAAAGAATGGTCTAGATGTAACACTGCTTTCCATCCAAGTCCAGACACAGAAGGCCCTGGGAATGCCCCTATTCTTTAATACCGTCCCTTCCTCCCACTCATTCCCTACCTCCCACTGGATCTGAAGCACAACTGTTGCTCTCCAAAAGTGGTATTTACTCTGGCCACAACACAAATCTTCCAGGCTCTTGCAGAGCCTCAGAATGACAATTTGCAAGTGGAGAGATCAACTGGACAAGTTTTCCTAAAGAAAAGCTATTACGGCAGGAGCCAAGAGGCACATGGCCTTGGTGACTTACCTCTTGTAACTCCTCTTCCCTTTAAGTTAAGCAGAAATAATTAAAGAAGTTCACACATATACAGTTTCCTGTCTCCCTAAGCACAAAGCATCTACAAGGAAGAAGGATTTGGCCCCCTGATTTTAACTGAAATTATTTTTCAAATTTTATTTTTAAATAACTGGAAAAAATTCCTATCATTTCCATGAGCACCTTTTTCAATTTTCTTTGTTATTATTCTTCTACTCTGGCCATTCTGAAAATTGCTGCAAGCAGCAGAAATCAAAACCATGTTCTGAAATACAAAATACAAAACATTTCATCTTACTTGAGCCAGATAAAGATCTTATTCCAACACATTACCACTGCACAGAAGAGCCCCTCTTAATTTGAACCTACAGGATTTTTTGGGTTTGTTTTTACAAAATACACTGTATTCTCAAATAGCCCATGCCAAAAGCACATACCCCCAAACCCCACAATTTAAGAGGTCTGGAATATAAGATGTGATAAAAAATTTGTAGTTAACTTTCCCTCCAATAAGTTAAATCCAAATCCAATTCTGAATACTCCCAGTCCAAGAGCATCAGGGACTGAAACCCCAGATCAGGCCACTGGAGGTTAAACCTGCCTTCACTATGGATGTATTAATATAATGCAGGGTCAAGTCCTAAGAGATGTTATTTTAATATAATCTTATTTTCCAAATAATTTAGAGGAATACAGATTCAAGTAATTCTTCAAAGTTTTGCCTTATGTTACCCTAAAAAAACGTAGCTTTCAAAAGCTGACATAAAAAAGAAGACTTTGTGTGATACAGAATGTAGAGTACCAGTAACTGTAGATGAACTTAAATAATATTGTAACAGTTCTAGTATTGTATTTAAGTTACATAGATATCTTAACATAACCTACAACGTTTACCATGAATACTAACAGAACATAAGCATCACAACATGTTAGGCATTGTTTTCTAAACCACAATTTCACTGGTCCCGGGTATTTTGAAATAATATGACTAAGGCAGGAACTATAATACATAAACAATTATTTAAGAAATATGCTTAATGCTATTACTGCTGAGAACCGTGGAAATATAACAAAATATGTCACATTTACAGCATAAGGCCCTTTGGTTTCTTAAGCAGCAAATGAAAGAACAATTTCTTCAGTGAAAGGCTTTGAAAAATAAAGTACGTAGGCTTTCCATAAAAAAGGTAACTAGTTCTTTCCTTCTCAAAATAGCCAGCTATACTCTTCAAAATATTATGTAAGAAAGTTCCTGAAATTCCTAGGAAAGAAAAAGCTAAAACCCAACTGTATTATCTGACAGAGCAGAGATTCTATCATGGGCAAGCTGAACATCTACCTTCTGGGAAGTAGAAGAAACTACTGCTTGGTTTTCTGGACAGCTTTATTAAATTTGGAATAATACAATAAAAAGGATTTGAAATATCTGTGTATTTACCATGTATTCTACAGCTTACAAATCTGTATTTGAGAACTCACTTTATATTCATCTATCCTTCATAAGGACTTGAGTTAAAAAAAAATAAAAAAGCAATAGTTTATTCTAATCAAGGCAATTAATGGCAATCTGCTTTTTCACACAACCATATGTAACACTTCTACCAGGCAATCCTTCCCAATGGAGCCAAAGACTATGAAGTAATTCAAAATATTTCTGTGTAATTCAACCAATTGTAACAAGTTGGGGCAGTCAGCATTTGAACTTTACAGAGAACATTTTTTCTAGGTGGTTCCATAACTACTCATATTTTTTTCCCCCCACACTGGCTGGAAGCAGTATCAAATTAGCCAAAACACAGAAATACATAACAAATGTGATCAAGTATTTTAAAGTATTTTAAAATCCTGCTTAAGTGGTATGGGGCTTTTGCTATGGGGCTGGTAACTACAGTCTGACATTATAAAACAGGACGTAAACCATTATGTCCATTGGAGCAGTGTTCTTCCTCTATCCCAAATTTGTACTATCTTTTAAAATCATTTCTTATGCCTCCTGAATATTGTGGTAGTCAACTACCACATTAATCCTAATTTTCTCATAAGAGAAGAAAGTCAAAATATTTTATTTTCTTAGCCTGCAGTATAGTTGTGGATTAGAGGTATTTCTATGTAACATGGCTAACAAAACTATCCGATGAAGCATGAGTTGACTTTTCACATATCGTCATAAGTCATAATGACAGTTTGTGCCAAATTCAGGCCACACAAATCATCAAGAGTTGAATTTAGCAGACACTGAAAAGACTGATCCATAGGATAGCACTAAATTGTATTCACTAGCATCATTACCCTCTAACCATTTTTGTTTAATTAAAGAAATAAAATTTCATATAAATGCAGGAGTTGATTGAATACATTTCTGAATAATTTTGAAATATTTAGCTTCTTTTTTGAGTGAATATATACATCCTACCTCCAATGCTCTGAAGTTGGGTAAAGAGAAGGAAAATCATTATCACATAACATGACTTTGCACTTATGTTTTCCACTGCATTACCAGCACAATGTAAAAACAGTCTTTTTCTAGTGCAAAATTCTTTATTTTGCTGAGTGGAAAGTTTCCCCAAGTAATACTTTTCCTAATCAAAAAAGATGTTAATCAGCTTACCCATGATTCAAATTTTACCAACCTTTAAAAGAAAATAAGACATTTTACCCAAAAAGATCTTTTAAGTCATTGCTAGCTGAGCTGCTGTTTGTCATCGTGTTTGCTGGTTGTGCAAAGTTCTGAGGAGTAAAGAAAGGATTACCCTGTATACCAAAGCCAGGCTGTCCTATCATGTTCATCTGAGGTCCCAAGACTGAACCACTTGCACTTGGGGACCCTTGTGGGGGTACAAACTGATTAACCCACTGGTTTGACTTCTGTTGAGCCAGCTGTTTCATACTGACTTTGGGTTTTTGAGGACCAAAAAGATTATCTAAAGCAGACATATCTGGGGGTCTGTTTTGTTGCGTCAGTGGAGAGACTGCAGATGTAGCACTCATAGGACTGTAATTTGGCATATTGGCGGTTGGTACAATGTTCATCTTGGTTGTTCCTGCTGCGCTTGGACCACCAAAGAAATTCTGAGTGGTGGGACCAGTTCCCATACCGAATCCAGCAGTCTGAAAACCCATACTAGTATTTAGTCTGTTTGTTATACTTCTCTTTGTGCTGTCAACAGGTGATGAAAATCCCCTTCCAACACTCATACAAGGGACAGAAGAGAAGCTGTTTGAAGATGCAACTTTAGTTTTGTTGATTGATGTCAAAGATGACATATTATCTATCAAGGTATCTGTCAAGTCTTTTGTCTGCAAAATACAATGTAGTTAGACACTTTTTCTTTACAGACACACTAGCAACAATCTTTATCATTGCTCCTGCAGTTAATATAGAAGTGGCATTGATTTTTCAGGAACTGGAATTTATTGCATTGAATTAGGCATTAAATGGAATTGCACACAAGAGCAATTACGTTATTTTCATTCTTCGCTACTAGAAGTTCAATTGTTTTGTAATCTAGTTTCACTACTAAGACTATACACACCAAGTACTACTGTGCCCATCTGATTACATGCCTCATCCCTATCCCCCAAAACCTTTGTATATTTAGTTAATAAAATCTTCAGAGCAAAATCTTATTTTCTATGTGCTTTTCCCACATCTAGAGTAATGGGCTTCCAGGAGTGATGTCATCTTTGAAAACTACTACAATTTAAAATGTTGGAAATATAGCTAATGATGCAAATGGAAGGCAGATTACAATTTAGTTAGTTTTTCTCAACTCTACCATGTTACTACCAGTGATAACGAAGGTGAATCGCAGGGGGAAAAGTGCTAATTGCGGACAGTACTTCTAAGGAAAAAGCATCACAGCTGCAATGGAAACAATGTAGTAGTTCATTATCTCTCACCTGCTTCAATGGAGGTGTTATTGCAGTCGCTTGTGGCTTTAGAGGCTGCTGGCTTTTCAATTTCTGTGCCTGTTCTTGTTCTTTAGCTAACTTTTGCTTTTCCTCAAGTGTAAGTGATGCCTTTAAAAGGGAAAGTACTGACAATAAGCTGGACAGCATAGGTATTTATGTTGTTATGTTTATTTCATAAATAGCACTGCCATTTCGACAATGTGTGGTAGAACAATAGGCATTATTTATATAAAAATTAAGTGGCTAAGCACAAAATCTATTATTACATTTATCATACTGTTAAAAAGTACTTAGGGCAAATAAATACAATATTAAAGGTAGCATGATGATAAGTTCTGGGCAGGCATCAAATAAATAGATATTTCATCACAACAAAACCATTTCAGCTTTGACTTCTTAATACTGGACATAAAAAAAAAAGTGTTCTGTTTGGTTTTTATTTTTACATGAAGACTTTACCAACTGTCACTTGATAAAGAACTACAACTGACAGTGCAGCTGGAAAGGAAATTGTATGTTAATAGCCATGAGAAGGATGTTTTAACAGAATAGCACTTATAAGGGTAAGCTATTTCATGTCATGCTTTTTCTTTGCTTCTTTTACTTATCCCCATATTTATTGCTCATTTTCACTTTTAATTTTTATAGTAAATCTCAGTCTCTATTACTACGTGAAATTCTATATTTGATCTTCATTTCCTTTTGTAATTTTATAATGATGTTGCCCGAGCATTTTGATGTTTATAGCTAAATCCACTGCTGAAGTTTCAGTATAACTCATTATACCTGTAACTAAGGAGGAAGAAAATGGTCCAAAAATGTATAATTTCAGTTGATGCATACTTTGCACAAAGCTATTTTCAAGGACAGGTTTTCACGGAAATTCAAGGCTGTGGTTTAAACATTTTTTAGTGCATTTGCATATGTGACTACTCGGGGTTGTGCTAGGTAAAAGCTGTTAGTTTTTCCTTCAAAGCCTCAAATCTGAAAAATATTTACACATAGTCTTCTTACGCACATCAGCCTTGTATTAGACAGATGCATATAACAGAACTCCAAAACAAAAAAACCCACACCTTTTTCTGTTTTGATGACAACTCGTTCTCTTTACTGTCAGATCCACTAGTTAGAAGGTCAGTTCCAGTATTATTAAATACCTTGTCAATCTGTTTAAATTAAAAGAAACAAAATCATAAGTTATTTGAAATGTTGTAATTTAAGGTGATGCAAATACTGACTAGGTGATTTTTAATTTCAAACTTCTATATGTAACTAATGCAATAAAATACTATTTCTTACCTGATTACTTGTACTGGTAGATCTTGCCTCTTCAGACACACTCATTTGATTAGCTATATCCAAAGATCTATACAGTACAGAGTATATATATTACAAAACAATAACTGTACAGTCACATCCACAACACTAATTCAGCAATGCAGATTATTCTTCTGCATTTAAACAATATCAAAAAAAAAGTATTATCAGAGCCCTACCATATTCAGAATAGCTGTAGGAGACTGAAAAATGTTAATATTCTAAAGTGTAAAGGTTTCCTAATGATCATTTCAAATGGTCTTTCTTACTGCTTTAAATGGGGTAATATAGACTTCAGATAGCAAGTTAATTTACTTCAAAAATTTCAGCTCATATCAGCCTCCATAAAATAGGCATGGATATCTTCAAATACCATTGCCTTCTAAAGGTCTGCTGTGTTTATGTTTCTCCACTGTGGTGTGTGTTCTCAGTAACTACAGAAAAGCAACTATTCTTAGTATATAGACATAAAACCAAACTAGTGGAGCTCAGTATGAACTTTTATATTTCACAAATTCATTCAAAATTACAGAATAAATTAATAAACTGTGACTTCACAATGTAAGCGTAAAGGATTGTTCTTAATAAAACAACTGATGCCATAATAATACTATCATTCTAAGACTCATAAATCTTTGCTGACAATCATGTTTATCTGAGGTAATTCCCAGTTACTGAAGTGAGAATTACCAAGATTTTATGTTGCTGTGGATAGAGTTTTCTCACATTTCCTAAAAAGATGAACTGAAATTTCTCTCTCCTCACTTGCTCTTTTCCTAGCACACGAGCAAACAAACACTTACTTCTGTTGTTCTTGCATGACATGAAGCTGTTCAAGTTTTGTTTTATGCTCTGCCTCCAATCTATTAAGCATATCTTTTATAACACAAATAAAAGAATTGAACTGTAAAAGAAACATACAGGAAGTTTGGGTTTTGCAGTGACAGAATCAAGACATTTAGAGCTTAAAAACTAATATCACATAAAACTCACAATATATAATGTCAGATAAACTGCACATTTTAAATAATTTATAGTACAGCTTCACTACCTTGGATGACATAGCCAGCTACAAACAGAATGTATACTGAAATAGTGAAAACAATATATAAGCTAAAAAAAAAAAAAAGTGAGGCAACCTAGACAAAAAAAAAACCCAAAAGATCACAATGAACATTACTAATTTGTTTTCCAGAAAAATTGTATTAGATATTCTATTTCCTAATTAATTCATAGCAGCATGATTGCACTTCTATACTATCTTCAATATTTACAAACAAAACTAAGAGAAAAAAGATTAAGACTGTAATGTAGCTTTTTATTTGGATTGTAATTGTTAGTTAGCTAACTTCTTCACCATGATATTTGGAAGGCAGTGTATTCTTACTCCAGGAATTCTTTGTCTCAGATTTGATTTAATCTCATTCAGTTTTCTCCCAAATATTTTGCAGTGTATTTCAAAAGCAGCACCATCCATCCATTTTAAATGTCCTGCTAACCTTATCATGATAACTTTATTTTTCTTATGTCTCTTCATATTCTACAGTAATATCATCAAGTTTAACAGTTCAGCTGCCTAGTAACCTCCCAATTTTCTGTAGTGTAAAATATGCAAGGGAACAGATCAAGCAACTTATAAATTGTTTTCATTTCCTCTATTTTTAGCCCCACAATTTGATACATTTAGTTACTGCTTCAGGGCTAAGCTACTGCTTTAGGACTGACAGATACTAGTCAGACCTACCCTAAAATGTCAGAAACAACCTAGTGATTCTGACCTAACCACTCAAACACCTATCCACCATAACAGAAGTCTGTTAGTTGATAAAATTTTTCATTTAAAAAACACATTTCAGTTTGAAGGCTTAACCTTTTTTTTTGGCAATTACTAGTGAAAATGTTAGCAATACAACTTTAAAATCTTAAAAGATTTTAAAAATTTAAAGACTTCAAAATGTAAAAAGTAAGTAAAAAGCTAGGATATACAACTGATATACAACTTTAGAAATGTGATGGTATTCATTTTGAAATTTTATACTATATCAGTTAAATCCACTAAATAAACAACAACCTTTAAGCATGCAAATACAGTAATATTGGAAGCATTTTTCACAGACTCAGTCGTATAGAAATCCACAAATTCTTCTGTGACAACAGTTTAAATCAATTATCTACCAGTTTATCAAGTAAAAGCATGCAAAATAGTCATGTTCCTACCTGATTGAGATTAAGATTGTTCTCAATACTAAGAGGAATCAGATGGGGCAATACTTTTCCTGCAAGCTGCTCTTTGGTAATTCCCAACTTCTTATGAGTAAATGTACATTTGTAAATACCTGACATACAACATTAAAATACCAAAATTGGTAAGTTTAGTAAATACTGTAAACAAACTCCAAGAAAGTTGCACTCTCTGTTGGTACTGATAATCTGAACATCTGAATACATTGGTTCTGTGTGCAACCAAGCACAAACAAGATAGAAAAGCCATAAAAATGAAGCATTCATCCACAACATAAATGTATTATAACAAGAGGCTTTGCTAACATTCAGAGCAAAAGAAAAGTCCTGGAGGCCCAAAGTAATACTTTGCAGCTATGAAGCCCAGTATTATTAGTCAAAGTATTGTTCTGGTCTGTTATCTGAGAATATGGGTCTTCAAACAGATCATCACAAGCAACTGAGTTACCACAAATTAACAAATTGCCACTTTGTAATTGTGCTCCATTAACTAAGAAGCTGTTCACTCCCGGCACATTGCAAATGGTTTGTGGTGCACACATGGTTAGTGAACTACCACACTGCTCTCGGACTGTATTTTCCAAAGACTCTTACCTGGAAGTTTAGGACTGTGTTATACATAGGATCAGAAACCATGCACGGTCCTTATCTGGTTTAAAATCAGTGAAAAAGGAATGAGGCACGAGGGATCCAACGTTAAGCCTACCAGTTTTATAGTGTTTCTGACAGCAGGATTCCTGTATGCTTAAATAAGTCCACTTTTGGTGGCGAACACTGAATATACTGGCACAACAGAGGAAGAAGCTTTCCTCACTTTCCATGTTACTACCAGTACTTTGAAAAAAAAAAAAAGAGGATCCAATGTATCCAAAATTGACTTCAGCTCATCATTTCCAAACTAGGGTTCAGCTGCTTGCTGTAGCTGAGTAGAATTCAGGAATAATACAACTAAGGTAGAAGATACACTATCCCTCATTCTCAGACATCAGGTGCAGATTAAAGCTGCAGGGATTAAGGGAAAGAGGGCAACTTTAATTTAGTACTGATAGATGCACACTTGATGACTGAGAGCAAATTAAAAAAGTGCTACCATCTCATATTTGTTACAGTGCTATAATGAGGGCTGCTGCCTCTACAGCTTGACTGTTACAAATGGTCTTCTGCTTACTACTTTGCCGTAAGAGAAATGGTCACTGTCTCCCACACTTGGTAACGCAGTCACACCTCTCCTTGGCAGTGACTCTGGTCATCTGGTCTTCTCACGAGCCCATTCAAGCTGTTAAAAGCACGTATCCTGAGTTGGACAAGTGCCACAGTGGCACTAGAGAACAACTGGGAGTGAGGCCTGCCCTTCCAGAAGTAGCAAGCCACCTGTTTATGTTAGCTGTTTTTGAAATCTCACCCAGAGCACGCTCCATTTCAGTGCAAAGGCAGCCATGTCTTTGTTTAAAAGGCAAAATTCATTTAACAAAAGCTGTAGCAAAGAGCAATAGATTCATAATAGATAATCATTCACAGCATCTGGCATGCAAGAGTGGGAAGTGAAAGCAACAGTAGCATCTTAAAAGCTCCAGCAAAGTGCTCAGGAACTAAAAGAGGACAGATTTGATGCTGCTCCGAGGGAAACCACCCCTCTGGCTGGGTGGGCCATACAGTCCACAAAAGTGTCACAGCCCAAGAACTGCAGAGTATTCGGGACTGTGTTGGGCCCTCAGGACTACAAATATATGGACTAGTGACAGAAGTACCAGCAATACATTAGGTAACTGAACAGGGACCTACCTAAGAAGGAGAAACAAACCATTTTAGCTAGACTATGCAAACATTATCTATCATATTATCATATTATCAAATGATTATACAGAAAGCTCTGAGATTACAACATCAAAATACAAAAAGAGGAGAAAATTGAAAATATTAGTTACCTAAAATTCCCATTAGCACTGCAGGTTCCTTGGATGGAATTTGTTGTAGAAAAGGTAGAATATCATCAAGCACAAACCATTTATCTAAGTACTCCAAAATCTTTCCTAAGCACACTAGTGAGTTTACCCGGACCTACAAAGTATGATAAGAATTAAAGAACATCTTAACTATTCTTTTGCCTAAGAAAAAAGACACATGAAACTCATATTTACGAGAAGAAGGAAGGTGCTTCTGAAACTACAACCTTCATATCTGAAAATTCAAGGCGAGTTTAAAAAAAAAAACATTTTGTATCATTAAAGGAAAATATAGAATTGCATACTGCTCACAAGACCTTGGCTTTTCTGCAGGACAAACACTGTTAACATACAATATGCTGGAGCATACTACTGTTAAAGTAAAAATCTTGAAAAGAAATCAGGGCATATTGATGGGCTTCTCTTTAAAGAAGCAAGAGCAGAAAAGCCAAAGTAATTACAGGTAATTTTACATTTTCTGAAGACTGAGAAAGAGATAAAATTATTAGGATACTTACAGCAAGAGAAGAAGTTTGCAAACATGCATTTTTAATTCTTGGAATCAATGAATTTTTCATTGATGGGTAATCTATTAGATTGGCAAATGTGGGAATTATGTTTAGGCAAAGCTCCTATAAGAAAATATTCCACATAAGTTTAAAAAGAAACATGCATGTTTACTATAAAAGTAATACTAATATTACTCAAGTTCGAAATCAATTTGTCTTTCCAAGTATTCCTTTTAAGGAAATACTCATCATGTTCACTAAAATGAACTTAATCTATCAGACTCACTTAGAAATAGCTACAATAATACAGCGTCATGATATGCAGATGGAATATTAGAAAATGGGTCAAGCAAATATAAATGAATATTATCAGTAACACTCTGCAGCAGCACAATCATAGACTGAAAGATAAAACAGTGTATCAATATGAAATATACTTAAGCAATAGAGGAAAAAAAATACCCAATTGCAGCCAAATCTCAAAAAATAGAGACAGCAACGTTAAACACAAATTGCAAGGAAATACCTGAGTAACTAAACTCCTGCTGCAGAAAAACCTCAAGCAGATATTTAAAAACAAAAACCTTTCTCCATAATATTGGAAAGGCTTTGCAAGGCTGAAAGTGACATCTGATTATCCAAATCCTTCTTTATCTAATAATTTGTTTGTTCACCTCCCCTACACACTCCTGAATGCTTATGGCTAACAGAAAACTAATTTCAGTGGAAGAGTGATTTCCAAAAGGAAACCTTTCTCTTTTCCTTAAAGGAAAGAGAAAAGATTAGTTAGACAGTTTTAAATAAAAGCTGAAATTATGACACCTGAATCTGAATTGAAGGTGCTTCCAAGGCTCTATAAACCATTGGTAGAACGCTGTTCTTTATTTCATCAGGTGGAGTTTTGGTTAGGAGCAAATCCATTTTTTGCAGGAAGATCAACAGGATCTATTAAAAAAAGGACAGTTCAGAAGCCAAAAGATTTTAACTCCACCAACATACACTTAAAGTTTATTGCATCATGTCATTAAGACTTCAGAAGTTTTCTTGTAACTCAGTAAACGTGATCACTTACCATGTTGCTTGCCTGAAGGCATGGAAGACAAAAAACACTGACATATTATTGCATTTTAGAAACATCAAATACAGATCAAATAAAATATGTATATTTTAGAATAATCTTTCTAAAATAAGAAATCATAATGGTTTGGGGAAAAAAAGGGGGAGGGTCTTGTTTCAGTTTAGAACACTGTTTTCTGTTAAAATTCATCCACAGAAAATCTTGATATACATGTCATTATTGAAAAAGCTAAATTCCTCAAAAACTATGGATAAAATGCAGTTCTCGAGGCGTTTGATCACAAATCCACCTATACAAGCTGGATTCCTCTGTATCTGGAACTGAAATTTAGACTCAATGGAAAGAACATTACTACTATATGGACACAAAATAGCTTTATTCCATTTCACACAGAAGTAGTATATCACAAAATGAAAAATCCCAAGCAAAAAAATTTCACATCAGGTTAAGTTCACATCAGGTTAAGTGGGATTCATCTGGCTTATGTTTAGCTGTCTGAAAGTTAGCTGCTGTTTAAATGAAATATCCAGGCTCAGTCTTCAATACGGAGAGCTGCGTAGCCAAAGTTAATCTCTCTGTCTGAGATAGGTGAGACAACTTCCACAGGTCCCATTGACACATCTCCATTGATATCTAGACTCCTTTTATAAAATAGGTTAGAGTAAATGGATAAACTATAGTGAGAGGCATCACATTCATAATAAAAAGCCAAGTATTTCATAGGAGGGAAAGATTTCAATTTTTAAGTATAAAAACCATGTAACAAACAGAGCTTATACATCAAATAAACAGAAGCATCAGAGTCTAGAAGTACAAAAGTACCAAGACTAAATATAAGTTTTTCCCCTTTCCTCTACAGGGAAGGGAATGAAATTCTTTCAAGTGGTAGTTAATGTGGGGTATCTTGTTGTATATTTATAATTATGTAATCTATCCACACATGTGCGCACGCACATGCACACACTCAGTCTCTCATTCATTCATTCATTCATTCATTCCCTGCAATACCCTGAACTCTGGCAAAACTAGGGTGAGATGGACCAGACCAGTTTTAAATTCAGATTTTATTTGTCCTAAACATGGCCTTTCAAAACTTAAAATAACTACTTGTACTACAAACACTCTTTTCTAGCAACCCTGTAATTTCTATGTTCTGTTAGCCAAACAGTTTTGGGAGAGAAGGATTGTTTGATTGTTTTTGCAAATTTGAAAAAAGAGATGAATGAAGTTTGTTATTCAACAACTAGAAAAGCTTTGCTAAAAATAAGAAGCAGCTGTTTCAGCAGACCACTGGTAAACTAAACAGTACTGAATAATCATTTAGATTTCATAGAACTATTCAGCTGTTTTCCACTACTCTGGCTGTAAATTCTTTTCAAATAAGATAATGTAAATCAGAATTGTTTTTATTATCTCTCACCACCTGTATCCTTAACTAGAATGTAATTTATGCTGTTCTGGTGAGCTCTTTTTTTTTGTGTTCTAGCAAAATTTTTGACAATTTTTATCCATTTAAGTAAAAACTAAGATGACACACAGTAACAAAGACACCACCTATAAAAACATAAGCAGCAGCAGCAGTTGCACTATAAACAATAATACCGAAGATTTATTTCATTCATTAGCATAGAGCCCAATACTTGTTAAGCTACACTCTGGCGTACCGAATTAGAATATGAATTTACAGTACATCACATGCTAACTCCTTATGAATATCCCTACGTATAAATTAAGGGTTTGTCTACATGGGGAAGTTATTTCAGAATAAGCTAGGATGCTAATTTATAGTACACCAGTTACTTCATGCTAACTCCAAAAGCATGATGTGAATGAGAAGTTAAATATTCCATTTTCATAGTATAATCTGCCTTATACAAAGACATTGTCAACACTGGATAACAATTTCTTCATAATGAATTACAGCTGCCTCCCTCTGATACATTTGCTTCCTAACTCAAGTATCAGTAGGCTTTGGTGGATGTACAGATTACAAATGCCAAGCAAGAGGCCTGGCACAACGTTAAAACATCATGAGAGTGTGTTTGGAAGAAACGTTGACGCACTGCCCTCCACCACCCCACCATGAGTTACAAACACACAGGGACTGGAAGTTTTTGCCTTGCACAAAGACAGATTGTGCATCCGATTGTTACCAGTCAGAGCTGGAAGTCTGTCATCTGGCACTCTTAATCTCTCTATTTTTTTTTTCTGAATTAATCTGGAATACCAACTTTGGAAACCTGCCCTAGATTACTTAGACAAACTTTGCCATACTGAGAAGCCCATAAAAATAAAAGTGGAATAAGCCAGCTAGTACTTAATGTGCATCAAAAATGTCAACATGGGAATTTAATATATAATATCTGGAAAGCTGCAAAACCACATCGTACTTTATTGCACAGAAACTTCACAAAGCTCTTTCTTTACAAGCTAACCCCAAGTCTATACTTTGCTTTCCTCATTTCTTAAGAAATAAAACAGCTTTTGGGCCCGCTATGCTCTAGATATAGCCTTGAGACAAAGGAGTCTCAAGGTGTTTGGAGTGAAGACTATCTTACAAATCTGCTGTTAAAAGTAGCAAAACATAGTGTCATCTCTTAGGATGCAACAGTACATAAGATGTTTATCAGCTTTTTGTCAGTGAGCACCTTTTTATGATTATTTTTTTCAAGACAAACACTAAGCTAACATAAAACTCTGGTGCACAAAAAGTAAAAAACATTAACTCTAATATTGTAAGGAATCTGCAAATACAGGTGTTCCCTCCCTCCCTCCTCCCCCAGGATACTGAGAGTTCTCTGATGTGGTTTGCTGAAACCCAGAAATAAAAACTGCACTTGTTCTCTGCAGTGTTTATCTTGCCCTTTAAGTTCTCTGCAGAAAAATAACAGCAGTCTGCAGTGAAACAAAGTGAGCCAGAAGCAATGCATAGCTGCCTTGTTATCTGGTGAGGCATGATGCCTAGTTTAGTGACAAAATCCTCAAGAACTGTCATGCATATGGTGTTGACAAAAGGATGAAAATGCTTTTCTCCTTTACAGTAAAAATAGTGCCTTACTGCTTCTATGTATGTAAACAACAGAAAAAAAGGTATTTTACTGACACTATCACAGTACGTTTGTCAAATAAAATGAAAAATTTTCACAAATTTGCATAGCCCTCAAATAAACACTATTTTATTATCATGAATAAACAAGATACTTTTAAGAGAGTGTCAGAGTGACAACTTTTCCACCCCAAGATCCCCGTGTTAACAATCTGGATAAAAAAAGAAAAAAAAAGAAAAATCACAGGTTTAGTTAGTGGTACAATATATGCAAAAATTGTACTGTACAGTCCTGCTCAGATGGGCTAGATGAGTGATAAAATGCTTACAAACATACCTTTTACAACTGACCAAAGATAGAGCTGAGTGATAAATTAAATGTTTCCTTTTGCTAATCTATTCTCATCTATAAATGCAATTAAAGCTCCAGAAAAACAACTAAAATAGCAGGGGGAAGGGCTCAGCGAAATTGCTGGAAAAACCTGCTTTGTATGATTTAAAGCCCACTGCTTGGACAACTACAGAACAGGTTGGTTTCATGGTGGACAGTGTGAACAAAGTTGAAAAAGGAAACTAGACCAACCAGTGATTTTTCAGAGAAAAACCACTGAAGGTAAAAATTGTCATCTGAACAAAATTAACATACCTGTATCGGTTCTTGCTGCTTAAAAACAGGACCAAGATCAGGCAGAATGAGCCTGATATATTCTTCTTTGGTGCACTCCTCAGCAATCAGGAGAACGTTAGGCAAGACAAAGGGCACCATATCAGGATTCACAAACTCAGAGGTCAAGCAAGGCAAAATTCGCTGAATTATAACACGCTAGGAGACAAAAACAAAGATGTATCATATTGTACTGCACTGCATTAAGTTATTATCAAGTCAGCTCAACAGCTTTAGTGATAACCTGATACTAAAACAAAAAAGCAAACAATTTGCAATATTGAACTCTTGTTTTCACAGTATACTCAAGACAATACACACCGCATTACTTTGCTTACTTTTGTTTATTAGCATCCAAACACAACTGGACTACAGCAACTGTGAAGGCCAATAAAGGCTATTAACTGTACAAAAAATAGAATTTTATGTCACATATATGAATTATGAAAATCTCATTGTATACATTTTCTTTAAAAACAACCTAAAAACATTCATCATCATAAGTTTTGAAGTACCCTATCACTCACTAAATGAACACACAATCCTACTATACCTCACTGTAAACTCCTTGTAAATTCCCCATATGGGATTCAGCTGACTAAATGCATATATATACACTGTGGATGTCTACATCCCAGTTAGGCATCCTTAAATGTTTTTAAAGACAATGAAGAGAAACACACACTTCAAGGGCACAATCCATCTCCTCATACTATATGCTTCTAAAACAGAAAAAAACAATGCCCTAAAGATGATTAGGTCAGTTTGTGGCTGTCTAAAGTTGGGTGAAATAAATCCCATCTATGCCCAACATCAAAGCATCAACAGCTTTCAATCAAGAGAAAAAAACTACTAAATTAAAAAGGAGACAATAATAAATATGCAGTTCAACACTGTGCAGTTCAAACTAAAATTTGTATAAAAATAAAAAAATTTAATGTAATAATTCAGAAAATCAGCTATTCTATTATACAGTAAATTAGTATTATTTTTCCATCACATGTGCATTATGCCTTATATAAATTAGAGAATACCACAAAAGGAAAGGATTTGGTCTAGACAGTGTCTAGCACTACACAGAAGAAATCTCAAATGACAGACATTTCCCTTTAAGATCTCTGGGCACTGCTAACACAACCAAGTGCTTTATCCATTGAGGGAAGGAAACTTTGCATCACTCAACATTACAGTACTGCCTGGCTACGAAAAGAGTTGAGGCAATCTTATAACAGATTGGGAGAAAAGGTTGGACAGGATGACTTCAAAGAGCTATGACAAGATCTGTAAACAAAGGGAGAAAACTTGTAAGTGGGGAGAAGAAATCTCCCATTCAAAGTGGGATGAACTATAAGAGGACATGGCTAATGATGGTTCCTCTCATATACTGATAGCACAAGTTGCCATTTTCTGTTTCCAGAATTACTGATAGCGGAGGGGTATTTCCACATAAATTATTTTCATATCTCCTCTTCCTGCTACTCTGCTCTGACAATCTCATAGCAGTCTTTTATGGAACCATGTTACATAGAGTCCAGCAGTCCCAGATTAAGAATGTTAAAAGATGTTTATGTATTTTTAACTCACTACTTCCATACAACAGTAGAGAAGTACCTTAGGTAGTTTTGGCAGAACCTTTGGTAGCCCTTTAAAAAACTGTGACTTCTGAAGGTTATCCCTTTGAAATAAAGAGTCAAAATACTGAAGTGTCATTGCTCCCACATCATCGAAGAATGGTATCTAAAAATAAGATTAAAAGCTTGTGATTTGGAGGAAGACAACACTAATGCCGTTACAAAGATTCCATATGTATAATCATCTATGTACCTTTTCAATGCACTATAGCAAACCTATACATTGAAGTGGCTGCAACTAACGGTCATAAAAGTAAATTTTTACACACTAAGTAGTATAATACTCACAGATAAAGGTTGATTATTAAGACAGCTAATTTTCCTAGTATTTATAGAAGTACATAATAATACACGTTATGTTCATCTATGTTAACTTATTTTATATGAAATAATGTTTTTGTCCACAAAAAAAAAATTAAAAGTAGAAATCTTGACTAAAAGTTCTCCTAAGAATAATTACACTACTTAATATTCCAAAAAAGGATTGCCTGCTAGGACATCCATATCTGGTTACCATTCCTGGAAGCTTATAATGAATCAACAAGCATGCAGTTAAATGGGTAATTATACAAATTTCTCTCCAATGTTCAGGTTTGCAGGCCCACATGTATATAATATATTTCATTTATTGACCCGTGTTTGCATTACTGTACTTCAGCTGCATCACCAGTTGGCAGCAAAGATGGCACAGGGCTTAAGTATTGTGTAACAATGTATACCTGGACTGGGTTTATAAACATGCCATGAATAAAACACCAGGGGTTCATCTATAGCAGTGGTGTATCATAGTAATACTGATGGAGTAATACTGATGGATTTAGCAATCTTTCATCAATGATTTGATGAAGGATTGCTAAATATGCATGTTGATGCCAAGACTATTTATCTAAAATCCCTTGCTTATTCAGCTTTCAGTTAGCAGTTGAAAGCAAAGAACAGAAGAGCGTCTATCTCAGACCTACGTAGACTGGAATGAAGTTTTACATTTGACAGCTTGCATGGGTAAGATTCCTCCTTTTTTCTCATTCTCCATTTGAAGGAGGGATATATCAAACCTCATGGACTTGCAATGGTTAGAGACAGAGCATGGTCTCAGACCACACTTGTTTCCAGTTGAAAAACTTGTGCAAAGAGCAAAGATATAAAAACATAAAGAAGCTCTGCTATCAGGCAGAAAGAGAGGTGGGCTGGCGTAGGGCAATACAGAAGAACAGAATCTATTAAGATCTATTCTTCTTCTTCTTCTGTTAATCTATTAACAGAATCTACTTAATTCTATATTCTAGATCACATACCAAAAGGAGTCTAACCATGACAGCATGGAATTCTACATAGGCTAATTCACTCTAGTTAAAACTAGCAAGGTAAATTTGCCCATGTTAAGCTCCATATTAGCTTATGTCATGCTGGCCTTGACAGACTACTTTTAGTACTCAAGCAAATTCAAATATCTCTACCCTACAATTCAGTCTAAAGAGATTAACCTGATCTTTATGTAACAATAGTGGTTAATATACAACTCTTTCCACTTTTGGTTGTTGTAATCCCTCAGACAAGTGAGCTGACATCTGAGTAACATTTGCTGATTTCCCCACTTCCCATCTTCCAGAATATACGTTAGCAAAATCATTACCTGTACTCCCTCCCTTCTACACTCACTATTTCTTCCAACTGCTAAGATACTGATTTCTCTCTCTGTATATAATCTTTTTATATGACAGGAAAAGAAGAAAATTCTTAGCTAAGCAAGTCTATAAGCAGGAACCTGAAATACTATCAGCTATGAGAAAACAAGATATAAGACAAAAGAAGGATCATGCTTTTAAGTTCTACTTTCAAATAGGAAAGTGGAGGAAGAGTTAGTCAAATTAAAACTTAAATTTACTATTTGCAATTAATTTTGGCTTCATTATGACAAGTATGCTCCAAATATATTTTAAGTTATTCTTCTGCATATTTAAGAATATACCGAAAACAATAAGCCAAAAGTCATCTTTACATATGTTGACCTTTGTCATTTCATGGCTTTAATATCCTTCCAATACAGGTTTAAAGAGTGAATTGTATAAAAATGTAGTGCAGAAAATACTCCAACTGTATTGGAAAGCAACAAAATACTTTTGCGTTGTGACCGTTCTAAACTCTGTTTCAGCACACCCTTCTTCATATTAATAGAATAAAGGTCAACGCAAGGACAACAACTTTTGACATCAGCTAACATCATTATTTCCAAAGAAGTTCAAAACATATTTACATTTCAACTAAAAGGATTAACAGGAAAAAAATTAAAAATAGCTCTATTGTTTCTACAAATCAAACACTACTTCCCTCTTTCCTATAGCTACTGTATTTTCCATGAACTGACCTTAGTCATTTGATCTGCGTCTGGTCTTACTGCTGGAGCTACATTTAAGAGTAGCTTTACATGTTCACGCACCTCTTCCGGTATATTCTGAAGAGTACTGGAGCTTAAACGGCTCAGCTGCATAAGTAATTTAAGCACATGCACCATGAAGTCAGAAAATCCTGCATATAACTATTTCCAATATATATTAGGGCTATACTTTGTCTTCTTGATGGCTTCCCAACCCACACCTTTAATATCCCTCCCTTCTCCCCATTTATAACCCACTTGCTTCTGGTCCCTCATAGTCTTCCCTCTGTCCCCCAACAGAATACCTGCTTCTGGTCACATCCCCCTACTCCCAACTTCTAATTGTGTTCAGGTTTTTGGAGAACACAGGAAACTTTTTTTTAAAAGAGGTACAGGTTATAACTGAGATGTCAGTTATACACATGAAAATGCAGTATATGTGATTAAGGCAATGGACACCCTAAGAAGTTACAATGAAGGAAACTTGCACACAAATGTACATGATGTCAGCTGTTTCAAGTAACTCTCTTCTGTTAATATTCATAGTCCACAAAGAACATGAAATAACTTACTGCTAGCTAGGGGGATAACATTCACAATGTCAGTGACTGAATCACTTTAATCTCTGCAATCTCCTCCAGTCTTACATTGGTCATTCATTGCCTTGTGTCTGATGCTGTTTGTCCTACTCACAGATAACGTATTTATCCCATGTGCACAGCATTCCACAGGGGTACAAGGAAACTAGGTGAGAAATCAACTTCATAGCTGATAAAGTTGGTACACATAACTTCCTCTATACATATTCTTATTTCCCTTATTTTGCTAGCATTTATTTTTTTCTTATTATAAAGACGGCATGCATGGTAAGTTATCATTATAGGATTGTTTATGTTGGAGCACTGACACTGTGCTCTAAAAATTTAAACCTATTTTAAACCAACTACTTTTTAAATATGAAAAATCAATGTAGAACATTTACAAATAGAGCAAATACCTGATCCAGTTGTCTGCTAAAACTTTTATAAATATCCTGCTTGTTGACCTCAAAAATTGGTTTCCCTTTATTAAATACTGCATACATAACAGCTCCTAGAGAGTACATATCACTGGCTGTCTCACAGCTCACAGAGAGAATATATTCTGGTGCCAGATATTCAGGATTTGGAAGACACAAGGACGGCAAGTTTGGATCCCATTCTTTACAAGGGAATTTTGGCTACAAAGAGAACAGTAAAAGAAAGCACACTGATTAGGGATTTTTAAAGAACAATTCAAATAAGAGACTCAGGCAGCAAAAAATAATCAATCCACTCAAACTCAATTATGACTGAAATGGAAATGGAATAAGGCAAAACTGGAAGAATCTCTGTCTGTAGCATAGATTAATTAGCTCATGCAGTTAAGCCTGTTTATTAAAATTGAGAACTGTAATGTAAATGTTAAAATACTCTGCTGTAAGAGGGAAACATGAGTTATGATAGGCATTCCCTTTAGGAGTTAGCAACAAGGCACTGAGGGGATGGAAGAGACTAAACCAGGGAGCTGTGCATATCAGCCAACATGCAGGTGAGCAGAAGAACTGGCCCAGGCTTCTGTATCTGCCTGAAATTATCACTAGTCTATTTTAAGTCTACTGAGTCAGCTCTGGCTCATTTTTTGTAATGACCAAAAGTAGCACTTCAACATCCTTCCTGCCAGAAAATACAGAGGTAATCATTAAATAAATGATTCTGTCTTGAAACTGAAGTTCATGAAACCAGTTTCAGACAAGGATCTGAATTTGAAATTTCAAGAAGACAAATATAAAGATCTATTACCTCCTGTTCAGATGGATTTGTTGACTGGATACAAAAATCAAAGCCCATAATTTTCCATGCTCCGCTTTTATTTAGAATTATATTCTCAGGTGTAATATTCCCATGGACCATTTTCACACTGCTATGCAAAAAGGACAGACCTTCAGAAACCTGTTAATAAAAAAATTATTCTTTCAGGTTAACTCTTTCCCTAAACATGCCATCAGACATTTACAAAATTTCTGTTACCATTACAGCCTTTTTTCCTGTGGTCATGGTTAAATAGAAAAGTTAGCTAAGAAGCAATTCTTCATCATCAATTTTAGACTATGTCTTAAAAATTATGTATGAAGGAAATTATATAAAGGTGGGTAATCAGCAGATAAGATTACCAATGCAGATTAGCTATCATAGCATAAGAAAAAAAAAAGTTTTCCAAAGATGAATAAAATATTCACCAAATAAAATCAGAGAGTTATTGTTCCTCTCCCTGGAGGGTAAAGTACAGAAATGACTCACAAATGGGAGTGACAGTAGCTGTAGCACAGGCCATATGCTGTTTATTTTTACATAAAGAGTAAATCAAAAACAAGATAGTTCTGGTCTTTTCAAAAAATGAAGCGGGGACTAAGATAAAGGAGGAAGCAGAGACCTCTGCATCACTGCACATTTACAAGCAAGGAGGAAGGCAACAAGAAGGCTTTCCAATTATGCGGAAGAGCAGTGGAAGTAGTAAAAGGAAGCTAGAAAGTAAAGGTGAGGAAAAGAATCCACTTTGAAAAAATAAAAAGGAAACAGGGCCTACATTCTGTGCATGGTATTTATGGGAATGAATGAGAAGGAAAAAGAAAAGAGCATGTTGAAGTTTGCCATCAACTTCAAGATTAAAAGAAGTAAAGAAACAACAAGCTCTAGAGAGAAGGAGATATCTTTACTCTTGTTAGAAAGGAAGAAGAAATAAGGGATGGGTGAAATGTAACAATTCTTTTTATACAGAATTCATTTATATAGAATAAAAGAATTAATTTATTTTCTTATTTTCCATGTCAAAATAAGCAAAAATAGCAACTTAGAGTACCCAATAGTCATCCTTTCTTATAGTTCAATGATCAGAGCACTGTCATCTCTCACCTCATAATAATTTCATTTACTATAGGCAGACAGGACAAACTTTGTAAAACTATGATTAACACTAAAAGCACATGAAAATTGTAAGGACAACTGTGCAATACCTGAAGCAAGCCATATTTGGTCTCCACATCATAAAGTTTGTATTCTTTAATGTCGGATGGTAAAGGAGAAGGTAGGTTGTCCCAGCTGCCAAGAACATTAGCTAAACTTGCACAGACTGGTTCTGTACAAAATGCCAGGCAATCTCTATAGAGGAGACAGATAAAAAACACTGCTCGTAAATAAATACAATAAATCTCTTGATTGTCAATGAAGAACCATAGAGATGTCATATTAGACAAGGCCAGTACACTTGGTGTTACCTAAGAACATGTTATATGTCATGTTTTGTATAATTATAATAAGTATTATTATATTCGATCTATAGATATCTGAAATAAACAATCTTAGAATATAGAAATCAGCTTGAGTAGGTTATTTCATTCTCTAAAATTCACATCACTAATGATGCACATAATGCTTCATTAAAAATTTTTACAAAACAACATTATTCTTGTCCTGAGCCAGTAATATCAAACATATAATTCTTACTATCATTATAACTTGTAGGATCAGGCTTTTAGCTGTGGCTAAAACTGAATCAACATTTACTGTGTTAGACATAATATGTCTAACTAATAAAATGTAAGTTAGTATCCGAATATTCCTTTATTTTGCAAATGAAAGAACAAGAGGCACATAAATGAATATAGTTGTTGTATGAACTGCAATTTGCCTATGGAAGTAACTTTTTTTTTTTTTAACTGCTGTCTTCTTCCTCAAAAAGAATAGGTCTTGTTTTATGGCTTTTTTTATTAACGTTTGAAAAGTGTAAGTAAACCAAACCTCCAAACATACAGCAGACTGATTGTACAGAAAAAAAAAAAAAAAAAAAACTTCAAAATTTCAAATCTTCAAGTCCTGAAAAAAATATATGTCTCAGTGCTACAAATTTCATGTCGCACAGACAGAGCCATTCCTTACATCCACATCCTTCAAACTGGTCTGCACAGCACTGAAGGCCCTAGACCGTCACTGCACCTCACATCTCAAATGTTTCAAAGGGCTTTTTTGAAGAAAGCATTACATGGATGACAGCACACATACCTGGTTTAAGAATGAATATTTCATATGAGAACACTAAAACATTTCCCTGTAGGAACATGGAAAACTGACACCTAATAACAGTAATATGGGTATATTTCTGAATAATGAAGTTATAGGCAAAAAGACAGATGCCTAACTTTTCACTCGTTCCTTAAAAATACCACAGAAGACACACCTCAGCATAAATCTATCACTTAGTTTTTATATATCTCACTAATTAACAAGCCTGTTCTTTGAACTAAAAAAAAAAAAAGCTGATGAAACATGTAAGCTTCTTATTACTCACCCAAATTAAGAGAGACAACTTTAATTTTATCAACTGCCTTTCTGAAGGAAAAACAACTGAAAATTAAAATCTGTTGATTCATAAATGTCAGCCAACCTAGCAAACTTCTGCTTGGCTTCCTCCCTACCATTTTATTGACTCCACCTCTTCCATGTTTTTATTAATAGACCTACGCCTATAAAATTCAGTTTTGTACTAATCGCAAGGAAGAATCAGAGCACAGAATGACAGTCTTTCATTTGTTAATTCTACTTTAACTTTACCACGGAGCTTATAGATTTAGCTATAGTTAAGGCATAGATGATAGAAAACACCTAGGAAACAACTATCACTGGTCTTCAAAACACAAATTCTCTGATCGCTGTTGTTGTGGGGTATGAAAAAGAGCTTGTTGTTTTTTACTTTGGGAGCTAATTAAATAAAGATCCAAGCAAGAGTAACAGAAGGATGGGGCAAATCCAATTAAAGCAAATCAACATTGGAGGAACTGAGTCAGTCATACACCGCAGCATCTTTAACAGTTCCCTGAATAACATCAAAATGACATTCAGAGTAACATAATAAAAAGAAAACAAGTTAAAAAGAAAAGTGGTTGCAAAAAATGCATATGCTTTGGGAAAAACTGTAACAGATGGACCATCTAGTAAATCAAATATTTGGGACTCTTCACACTACTCATTTTTTAAATAGGTAGCAATGACATTATGAATAGATTTGGCTTTTTATTCTTTTCTCCAATAACAAGTTAAATATAGAATAATATTACTCATCTGTGCTGTTAAGGGAATTGAAGACAAGCTGTGCATATAGATATATTTATAGTCAATATTTAGTATAAATACAAAGTGTTTATGCATTTCATATATTATTACATGTAAAATGTATACAAAATAATATGCATAAATCATATAGAATGTTTATATAAAACATATTTATAATATTTTGAGTAGAAAATTTCTGTTAATAGTGGAAAAGGTGTCTACACACTGGAGTCAGAATGGTATGGCCTGTAATATCTACTGCAGCTGGGCAGGCATACCAGGTATTCCTTTGCCCCACAAAAAGGGAATAAAAGGCCAAAGAACATTAAATGGTTCCTCCAGCTCACTGACGAATGCAAAGTTTGGAAGACTCCAAATTAGAAGAGAAAGAAAAACATGTGGTAGAAGATACACAAATGAAACCACAGAATTCATCTATCACACAGGTGAGCACTTTTCACTTTCTTTTGCACGACCACCTAGATACTTATTCTGTTTTTAGTGACTTGCAAGCAGTTCAACACCATTGTATATTATTTTGGAGACAAACACAAAAAAAGAAAAAAAAGTTGGTACAGTCTAGCCAGAAGGAGCCCGTGACTGATTTCTTCAAGAGATAAGCATTTTGCAAAGACCCTCAGAAATGCTAAAGACATGTAGCTATCTTACAACACTCTTGCACACTGATACACAGTCAGACCAAACCCTCCTTTTATGCACTCCCCAAATAGCATTACAGCCGTTTCTGGCACAGCAAGCCACTGGATAGGCTTGGGGCGAGGGATGGTCCTACAGAGAGGGTGCTGAGGATGGAAAGGGGAGCAATCAGAACGAAGCACAGGGCCTTACTAAAAACATGTCAGCAAGAACTCTGACATAACTAATGTGTTTATTTTACTTAAAAGCTTAAATTCTTTGCAAAAAGAACACCAAAGCTTTCTTAACAATCCAAGATATGAATCTTAGCCTCTTCTTCTGCAGAGTAGAATTAGGGTAAAATAGGTACAGATGAAGTTGCTCAGTCAACTGAAATATTGTGAAATTTTAGGAAGAAACCTGGGATGTATTCTGGGACTCACCAGCATAAGCTAAAATCAAGATGATTCTAGGCCATTTAGCCTGTAATAGTTATTTATTGTTGTACTGTACTGAAAGCTGTTTTCAATTACCTAACTTTTCTGACTTAGGCTTTTGTGAGGGGTACACAGAACCAAAGGGCTAATGACAACTTTGAACCCTTGTTAGTGCAAAATGTGTTTAGAACTGGAGGAGAGATGTATATGAATAAGCAAGTGTCATTTGATGAAAGAAATCTTTCCCAAAGTAGGCACGGCACAGACAGATGTATTCTCACAGTATTTTTGGCTCCTAGAAACCAAGACAAAACTATCTTAGGTACATTTGGAAACATATAGATTAACAGAATTAACCAAAAATGTAGAATTCTGAAAGGCAATGTATGCAAAGATTGATTAGGTTACCTTTTAAAAACACCACTTTGTAGGCAGAACCTGAAAACCTTCATGACCTTCCTCAGTAAGATCAAGAAATATCTGCTTCAACATGAAACATTTTGTTTGATTTTAGTGCTGTGCTGTCATTGCTAGAGTTGAATAATAAATCCATAAGAAAAACCCACTATTGTGCCTAGTGACCAATCTTACATAAATCAAATAAGCACTACAAAAATACACTGCATTTTGTCTCCCTTGTTTGGCATTTGAGGACCTTTAGAACACATTATGTGGCCACAATAGACATGGTTTACCAAAAATCTCCATTCTCAGGAGCATGAAGTACATATATCTCATAAGTGGAATAAATGTATGAACAACCTTTTGAAAGAAAACAATCTGTCTTTGAAAGAGAGTTCTTTAAAAGTGAAATTAATTGAACTACCAAATTTTCATATTGTAAGAGATGTGTAGTCTTATAGTTGCACCTGGACTAAGACCATGCAATACATTATGGATTAGATCTACACCAGGAACGCATTCTACAGCTTGCAAAAAAAAACCCTGATAGTGGAAAGGACACTATTCTCATGTGAGCAAAAACAGTAAACTTGAACCTCATTAGATGTATGTGCTAAATGCTCCAGATATTTTAGATCCATTAACAAAACAATGATTAAGAATGTCTGTTCTCAATTTTACTACAACTTACCTGGATTCTTCTAATGGATGTTGAACAGTAAGTAGCCGAGGGTGTCGAAGCCTGGTTAGCTGTTGAACACCTCGTTTTAAAGAATCAATAATCTGATCCTTTTCAAATTTTTGAAACTTGTCTATCAACTTTTTATCAAAGACAAAAACAGCCACTTCCTAGAAATAAGCAACAAAATTTACTCAGTATAGCAATGCCAAAAAGCAAAGCCTATACACAGTTACATACGCACAGATGCACACTTCTCCAAAAAAAAATTAGTTTGATTTTAGGCAAATGAGAGCATTTATGTTAACTATGAACAATTAAAATATTCTGAGGATATATGCATTCATTTAGCATTAAACATATATATATAATATATGTATAAATGGTGCTTTATTAAACTAGACCCTGTCTTAGTCTTCTGTTCCAAGCCTGTACAATCTATATTAAACTAGACTTTCATGAGAGAGAATTTATAGTCAAAGAACAGTGTCTGACTAATCAATTAATCTGATCAGACTGTTCACATGATAAAATAATATATATATTTTTTAATATGATGGAACGTGTTAAAAGAAGTCCTGGAGGAAATAGCATTTCCAATCAACTTCTGCAAATGGAGTGGGAGGAAATTGAGAAATTTATATGAAATTTAGACATTACAGAGTGGATATGAAATAACAATGAGATTACAGCAGCATCTTGGAAGCCATTAAAGAAAGAGAAATCAATTGGAGTTGTTTCAAGGGAGGACGTAAAGAAATCAGCCAAAATAAACTAGTGAAGGAGCTGATACTTCTGGAAGCTAACCATCTTCTATCTCTGAAGAAAAAAGATATTTAAAACTCTATCACGAAACAAAACTGAGACTTTCTTATATTTCTACAACAAGATTATGAATAATAATATATAAAAATGTTGGAAACTAGTAGACAATAATATGGCAGTACACAGTTTTCAGTTCCAAGAGGAAACCCATGCTCTTGTACGGCACATTTTATAACCGTTACTCTAACTGAAATCTCCCAGGAATATTTATGTTATTGATTTAAAAAAAATCCACAAATTGGCTATAGAAAAAAGAAATTCACTCCGACACACAAAAATTGGTTTATGTTTTTCAGCAAGTGAATGCCTACAACTAACTCAACTAACTACCTTTTTTCTGCTTGTATACAAGTCAGCTCCCTGTTCCAGTTTTAAGTGTGATGGAGCAAACATTAACACTGACACAAAGAAAACAGTCACAGAGGGTGGCAAATACATGTTTTACCCACTATTTTAAAAATACACACTTTTCAGTACAAAGTGTGAATGTATTCAGCAATAAGTGGCCAACAACAAAATCTCAAACTTATACAGCACTTCTGAAAGAATTTCTGTTTAATGATAAGTCAAAAGTATCAGAATGTGAATAATTAAATCAGATAATTTGGGACCTCAACTACATTTTGAATATTTTATGATAGCTACAAATAAGTTCTGTCAGTGTTTGCTGCAGTCCTGCACGCGTTGTTTGAGGTTTGACAGAACTTCTACATCTCCAAAATTAGCTTACATATTTATCTGTATATGAAGTTTTATAAAAGTATTCAAGGTGTGAAAATGATTGCTGTCACATTGATTTTACGGGTGCAAATACAATTTATAATATAATTGTGGAGTTTCAAGAATCAAAATTAATTTGAACTGTGTGACAATTTGCTTTCAATATCTTCATTTTCACGTAACACTTCTGATGTAAGAAAAAAGCATACAGCCATCACAGTCTCTGCTTGTGCATATTAAAATGTTAAATGTGTTCTGATATTAATAACTTAAATAAGGCATTCTGAAATGGGTTATTAAATACCATAACCAACATCGATTTTTATATGCAGAATTTGACATCAACAATATAACATTTTAAATTCCATAAGTCACCAGAAATTTTTGTACAGAAGAAGAACCAAGAGATAGCTGAAATATGGGGCCTAGAACACACCATCTCTATTGCACAATAATTACTAAAACCATATAACACACCTGGAAACATTAAAAAGCTTTTAGGATTTTCTGCTGCACGGACCAAATAACCCTGTCAAATTTTGTTTATGAACACATTATTCTTGTTTCTCCTTTTCTGTTTTGCACATCCTGATATTCAGCCCTGAAAAGGAGGGCTGCTCACTGTGGCTCATAGGGATTCCATTTGCTGGGGAAGTAATTACCTTTGTGGAAACCAACCAAGATGAAGGCCTGAAAAGATTTATACAAAGTTAATACTTTGTTACAGAAAGCTCTAGGGGAGCTTCCGCTTTGTATTTTTCATTTCACAGGTTTGAAAGGTTTGGAAAAGGAGAAAAAAAAAAAAAAAGTAGCTTCCTCCTGCAGACAACTACTTGTTACTTAAATTCTTGTCTCGTAATTCCAGCTTTGTAATATAAAAATAAATTTAGCATACAGAGACTGAAATATAAAAAATTACAACTGCTCTCAACAAAGCAAGTGAAAAATTAGGAACAAAACAACCATTATCTTTAAAGATAAAAATTTCCATTCATGATGTGATAGGAAGTAAATTGTTCAACACCTTGTTCAACATGCTCTTGTTTCAACACAGAATTTTGGTAGCTCCACTACCAAAATTAGGTTAAGAAGTAGCGACAAGTGCGTAGGGCACTAGACTGGCCAGTCAAGAGATCTAAGTTTAAACCTCAGTTGTGTCACAAACACAAGTTAATCCACACCTTGTGCCTCACCTCTTACATGTTTAATTAAACAGTGCTTTATTTCAAAAAGATGTCAGAAAAATAAAGCTCAGTAACGATGATGAGATAGTTGTATACTATGATGTGCACCATATAATATTTACCAAGATAAAGTCGTTAAAGAAATCATCTGTAGTTACTGCCAAGAATTTAGAATTTTTAACATGAATCAATGAAAAGAGCAGTGTTTAAATTTGCCAATCCTCTTACCAAGCAACTAAATGTCATTCTAAATGCTTTGCATGCAACTAATAGAAATGCTGGCACCTGCGCAAACAGGAGTAAAAATTGTCCACACCATGCAAGACATGGGACACGGTTTAGTTAGGCTGTAATTGTACTAAGCCATCTGTAATACCATCAGGCCCTGAACAGAAAAGTATATATCAGTTCTCTTTGTGCTCATCTATTTCAGTGGATGGGTGTTGACCACTGTCCTTAAGACCTGGCATCCACTATGTCACCTCTTTATAAAAGTTTTGTCTCCCTGCAGTATTAATCACTAAACAGCCCAATTTCCTTTTCCTGGTTTCTTTGGGCAGTTTTCCTCCAAGCTCATTTCCAATCCTGCTTCATGTGGGATCTGCGCTCCTTACAAAACGGACACCTGTTCTGGAGACTTGCTAACACTGACAGCTTGAACCAGATCTCCTTACCTACTCAGCCAAACACCTTACAAACCAAAGAGACAGCAAAAACACTACTCCCATCTCATCCAATACCACCGCTAGGAAAAAAAAAAAAAAAATCCCAAACCTTAAGAAGGCAAATAGTGAAAAGTGTATATAAAAACAAGTCCCACTCTGCTCTCAGTCAGGGAAAAAGAAATACGGCTGATGTCCGTCAACATGGGCCATGACCAGGGAACAGAAAATATAAATACTACACTTATCCTTGGTGCGTATAAGCAAGCTGTGCCCCATCACTTCCATTCTAGCTCCTGATGTCCTCTACTCCTAAACAGAAAAAGGTGACCAGGGAAGTCATGCCATGCTTTCTCTCCTGCTACCACGAGAAAGGTAAGCCATACAAAAACTGCAGGAACACACTGGGTTTGTGTGATGTAAAGATGCAAACCAAAATAGAAAATATTTTTAGGTTAAAGTCTCTGAAAGTTGTAAAAATGTAATGATAATAGCAATATTTCTTCCTATCCACCTCAATGTATATTGAGGAAGTATTTTAAAAATACTTGTAAAACATTCAGGCACTATAGCAATAAATATCACAGAAGCCCAACTGGTCTATTTTCAAGCACATTTTGAATAGTGTGGAGTAATAACGCCAGAGATTAAAAATAGAACAATAAGGAAAAAAAAAATCCACAATATATTGGGTAACTGCCATTCACCATCTATCCTGTAAACTGAAAGACGTAGTGCTCCTGTGGAAAAAAATTAAACGCGACCAGTTGTTAAAGACTATGTCATAAACATAAAAGCAAAGGAAATCTTAAGGTAGCAGTCAGAGTGCTTGATTTTAGAAACTTTATATTTGTTTTGTCTTTTATATTTGTTATCTATTTTTCCCATATGCACTCACTCTTTTTTTTTTTTTTTTTAAGAACAATCAAACACAACTCAATATGCAAACACATGATGTTTTACCAAAACCTCCTACTATGCAAAGCAAAATATTCTCTGAATTAAAATATTGGATAGCATTCCAGTATCACTCTGGTCTTTTGCCAGAGAAGATCTTCCTCCAGTTTTTTGTGGTTTTTTTTTTCAGAATTTTGCCTTTTTTTTTTATAATCCTACCTTCCATCTGTTAATTTCAGTCCTAAGGTATATAACACAACATTTCAGTTTTGAAACAAATTAGCCTTTAAAGCTTGCATAATAGGAAATACTAATTTCAGACAGACTATATGTACAATAGCCAAAACAACAAAGAGCTGATTTACCTACTATTAATATATTAAGTTCTAGCATAATATGAACTAAACAAGACTGTAACACTACAGAAGTGCAATCCAATATCTCCTTAATTCTGCTAGTTTTTACAACTGAGCTGCTGACAAGAACAGTCTTAAGTGATCTTATCCTGTTTCTTTACAATTGCACTTTCTGAACACAAAAGAGGACAAGCGCCACCATAGTCAAGGAAAGTATAAATGCATAAAGACTAAGCAAACAAATCTAAGATGGGCAGAACTACACACTGCAAAATAAGTCACATGTTACTTCATGTACACAAGTATAACTAGAAAGATTCATAAATCTTTCAAACAAACAAAATAGCATATCAGCAAATCAAACAGCAAATCAGCTATCATAAGGCATCAAAAATGCACACAGGTCCATATTTTTGCATACAATCATATGCACCCGTGCATATAATTTCCTCACAATCCGATATGCTGTTATTCAGTCACCTAGAAAGTAAGCAAGAAAAGACAACACACATTAAAAAAAATGTGCAAACCTTCAGGAAGCGAGGAAAAACAAGAAGGCATGAACCAGGTGGAACTCTGAAAAGAGGAATAAAATATACATGTCTACTATCACTAGAGACAAAATTTTTGTAACTGCCCATTGACTTAAAATCAGAGCCAAATTAATCCAAAACTGAAATCCTAACTTCAGCTGACCAACTTCTCTAAGAAAGCTGACTTCCATTTGTCCTGGGAACAAAAGAGTTCAGATCAGTTCCACTGCCACAATATTAAAACTCAAAGTTTAGCCATTATATCTGGCTACAAGAATTTAAATTACTACTTGTGTTATTATGAAGTGAATCTGCAACAAAGCTCCTACAACCTGCTTGTCTGATAAATGACTAAGGAATCTACATGTGAACGCACAATATACATTTACTATAGAGAAAAAAGCTAAGCGCTTGTACCTTCAAATTAGATATCTATGTCTGCAATACAGGAAATGTGTACAACACTTTACAAAAGTGACTAATATCACTTGGAAAATTACAGCCAGCCATTTCCATGTTGCCAAACAATGTTCAGGAGGTAAAGAACAGATATAGAGCAATACAATACAACACAGATTGCCTGTCATGCTGGGTAGTTTTCTTTTGCAATGTCAGACTGAATGTTGACATGATGTTACCTAACTGGCAACATTAATAATGAATGGTAATTGCATGTGAAACCACCAGCCAAACAAAATCCCCTGCAATACAACTGCCACTGTATTTCTAAAGACTGATGACTGCACATAGATGCACAGATTTTAGTCAGGGTTTACAGAGATAATGCAGGTTGACATGTGATAACACCTGAACTCAAAATACTGCAAAATCAGTGGTCAGAACACCTGTTCAAAGCTTGAAAAACATGATGGAGGGGAAACAAGTTACATGCGCTGTGTCAATTAGCCACAGGGAAAGAAACTCTTCCTACAACTCTCCAGATCCTCAAAGCTATACCTACTACAGGTCAATTACTTATTGTGCACAGAGATTGTATATAAACTATTAAAATTACCACACTTTTAATGTTGTATCTGCTGTGTGTGGTTAGATTTGGAAAAAAAAAAATCTAACTGGTACATTTGGCAAATTCAGTAAATATTAGATATATAGTGTCCTAGAACAGCTGGACAGGTGCTTGAAAACATGGCAAAAGCACTTGCTTAACATTTTTCAGATTCTGAGGCAACCAGATCACACATTCACCACAGATTATTTATCCTGCTTAGTATATTTCTTCTCCATTTGCTACAGTGTATTTTCCTACCATCTGACAGACTGTATATGTTTTCCAGAGTTATTCCCTTGCATCCATCTTTTTTCTTCGTCTGTAGCAAGCTGATTCACCACGTCACCTCATTCAGCAGCAAGTTTAACTGAAGGACATAACTTACTAACTCTTCTATTTACTTGCTGAAAATTCTACTTCCTTTCCAAGGGTGAAAAAAAGACATTTCACATTTATCCATTACAACAAAATCATTTTCTGTAACAGCAGCTCTCAAACTCCTTTTCTGGCCAACTTTTTTCCAAAGTCATAATCCCACCTCCATTTATACATGTGGCCTCAAGTTAGTCAAAAGTTTGTATACCACTGCTCTAAACTCTAGCAATTTAAGGAAACAGAGTTATTGCTCTGAAAGGGAACAACATGGATCTGAAACCAATACAGGGAACGCAGAACTCGTCCTCCACACCTGCCTCCTCTGTCCCTCATGCATTTCTGTTACTGTATCTCATGACTAATAACATTTGTAACCCCTCAATTTCTGTGTGGTAGTTGAGCAAAAAAATAACACTGTCTCATTTGTTGAGATCAAATAATGATATCGTGATCATTTTAAACTGTAAAAAGTCAGTACTACTGCCAAAAAAGCTACAAAGCAACCCAAATTGGGAAACTAATCCAAGTTAAAACAAATTTCTTTCTTCTTGTCAGATCAGTTTTAACTCAGAATAATTCTTGATCTGCTTCTACACAGAAACAGCTGTAACAGAGAGGTTGGAAGGAATAGGATGCCATGAACATAGAATCTCTTCTTTCTCTAGAAGTGAAGGCTTAAAGTAAAGGCTTAAAAGACTATCACCTGGGCTGAGAACATTATATTTCAGTAATTTTTGTGTCTTCATTTCATTTTACTTATAATACTGCCCTTACCATTAGTTTGCCCAATTGGATTTTGTTTTTAAGTGCTTCCTAGCAAGTGGCACAACAGCATGATATCTAACGCTTATAAACTTATGTCTCAACTTGACAACCCACCTGTTTTGTTGATTTTTTAGTTCCATTAAATATCTTCCAAGCAAGTCCATTACCACCACTGGCAATATGTCGGCCAACATCAAATTCCCTGGTAACAGGATTTCCCATGACTGCACTGGTGACATCAGCCGTTACCTTTGTAACAGTACTCTTTAATTTATTCAGCATGGACTCCATTGTGTCAAGCATACACTAATGTATTAATCTACAAAGACAAAAAAAAAAGCTTCAAAATCCTCTCAGAAATTCTGTTAACATATGACACATGTTGAAAATTATTATGTTACAGGACATCTAACCAAGGACCTGATAGGGTAAAGGAGTAGCTGACACAAAGAATACTGAAGTACAACTCTTCCAAGGCTTTGAGGTTATATCTCCTCATACTGCATATATATATTTGTGCGTGCATGGCTGGGAATTACACGTCCTTGCTCCTCCACCTCCTCGGTAACTTCTGAATCTGTTCATTGACCTTCATTAGATCTGACAGAGAGATTACGGAGTGAAAGAGTCAACCATTCATAAAAACAGATGATTGAATAAAGGAGAGAGCCTATAAACTACTCCCATGAAGGGAAAGGCTCACACCTTGTGTATCAGAAAATTAGTCAACCACGAGAGTCATATCTGAAGGAAACTAGTCTCCATTAATTTCAGCACTTACAGAACTATACATTTTTGGAAGGAAAAGTTTGTTTAAGATCCCAGACCAGCAAAAGAACAGATGTGTATTACACAGAAGACAATTAAAAAATACGTTCTTTCTTACACTATACCTGTCAAGATGCAAGCTAAAAATTATTTTACCCATCCGACTTGCTGACAGTGTTATTTGTCTGATGTAAGCAATAATGAGCTGATCAGTTGCTGTGAGGGAAGGGAACATGAAACTGTCTTTATACACTTTATTTTAGAACAAGATTGTACACGATTTTTACATCACCTTACAAATTTAAGAGCTAAAAGATTGTGACCTACAATTTAGTCCATCTTCCCTTGTACTGTGTACTTCCATTGTTTCCTAAGTTCCCATAATTCCTTCCAAAAAATCTGATTTGCCTATGGGACTAAGAAAGCAGTGCTGGGCAAAAGTTCTACAGCATAAGTCCCATTTGTATTATTGTCTCTCTGATACTAGATAAGCAAGAAAGAATGGAGGCAAGAAAGAAATACTGAAAAAAGAGACAGATACTCACCTTCCTTATTGGAGTGAGCAAAGATGAAGAGAGAATACAAGAAGAAATGATTTTCTGGAATCAGAATTATGTGGTATATTCAAAAGCAATATTTAAAGACATTTCTTCATACGCTCTTTCAAATAAAGTGTGAAGAGTATTAATTTCTTCAACCTAGAGTAAAATAAACATAAGATAGTACATTAGCAAATATGCTGAGATCTGCGGAAATGTTGTTTTCATTTATAGCCTCAATTTGCCACATATTCAATTCACTGATACCTAATTTGTGCACCAGGTAATTCAAAGTAACTTCTTTAAAAGATAAAAAATCTCACTATTAACCAAATGGAAGAGACAAGATTTCGTTGTGATAAAGAAGAGGGTTTCCAAGTGATGGCAACAAGGACAAAGGAAGCAGAAGGCACTTACAAGTAGTTCAGTGAGCACGGGGACTAATGAGCTCCCAAATCCTTCTGATCTAACATGAGGTGCCTGTTTGTAAGAATTAAACCTTTTCCCACTGTTCAGGCATTTATAAGGTATTTTTCTGGTCTACATAGATTCTCTGGTGTCTAATGAAGTATTCATTTATGCCACAGCTTTTCCCACATTGAAGACACAGATGGAGTTTGTTTCCTCTTCACAGCTCCTCAGGTCTCACAAAACCTGCAGGAACTTACTTTTGACAGCTGTATACCTCTGTCAGACTAGACTGAAATCAAACACACTCAAGAGTTCTTTGGACACACACACTCTCTCCCCATGATACAACAGATCTGATTCCATCGGAAATCAACATAAGAAAAAAATCTGATTAGGATTATATTGGAAAGATATACTTGATTCCTAGGAGAAGTACTAAACATTACCAAACTAATTTCCTTTAAAATTTTGTCAGTTACTGAACAATTCACTCCAGTGTAGAAGTCCTAGTCCTGTGCAAACTCTAGCATAGCGCTAGAAGCAACACAGCTCTGCTGTTTTATCCTGACTACTGTTGCAGTGATAAACTATCTTCAGCATTCCTCCAGAGCAAAATGTAGAAATACACTAATGCTGTGTCTCTGTAGACATTTCTCCCATTTCCATGTCAGCTGGGTGACACAACTGTCTGTATTACTAAATTGAGAACCAGACTAGGAGTTTTGGTTGACCAAAGAAAAGGAATTGTAAAAAAAAAAAGATATCAGCTGAAGTGATCTCAGTCCTGCAAATGTTCAACTTTAAAATCAGAAATAGTAGTTATGGCTTCAACAGGATTACTCAGGATCAGAACCAGACATCACTGCAAGCACATTCAAGAAGGGGGGTCTTAATTATGGGGACTGGAAGCTTTAGCTTTAGATATGAGGAGCTGAGTACGAATACAATGAGATAATCTTCAGAAAAATTTTGTATTAGTTGCTGTGTATTGTTTTGTTGAGAATACAGATGGAAATGAATTACAGAAATGTGGTATTCATGTATTAAATAATTTTATTATAGTATGTGACACCTTATTACAATGTATTAATTTTAGTTTCTGAACTGTTATGATAAAATATGTGCAACGCTTAACCATGCTGCTCAAGACCAAACAGCTACTAGACATAGGCCAAATTCCCTAACTGAAGAAACTTTTCATTAATCTGATAAATAGGGAGAAATAAGCATCCTGGAGTATTCTAAATAAGAGGTATAGGCAGCTGTAACCCTCAGAGATTTTATTCTGCAGCTATTCCATGGGGCAAACTCTATATGCTAAAGGACTATAAAATCAATCCTTATGAGTTTGAGATAACAACAAATCAGATTTATTCATTTTTAAACCTCCTGTTATTTGCCTTGCATTTTATTCACTCCTAGACATCAAAGCTATTAATAACATTCCTTCTCTGGTATCAATGCAACAAAGTCTTTTGTTACAATTCTCAACACTAGAGAGACGCTTCACCCAATTAATTGCGGAGGAAGTACAAAGAAAACTTTCCATGCATGTTCAAATTCCTTTGTATAAGTTTGAAGAAGAGTTCCTCTATATGGAGAGTGTAAAAATGGTGTAGCTATTGATCAAATTATAAGTGCCCTCTGCTGTGGGTGACAGACTAACTGCAGTGAAAAGGCTGGAAAAGACAGTAGGTGAGAATGCTAACAACATTGCACTGTCAGATGGGTTAGGATTTAAAAAGCATGCCTGGTAGGCCCTGTCCAACCTGTTCCTCTCCAGCCTGACAGTATGCAAGCTCCTGATTCATTCAGCTAAGGGAAAGGAGTACCGAGAGACTTATTTCTCAATAAACAGCTTGGTTTCTAAGTTTATGTCTATCTAACAGTGTCTATACACTTGTATAAATCCTCCTGTCAATGTTTAGACCACAAGCTAAGAAAGCTTTTTTCTTTTGCTGTAGGAAAATGTTTGTTGTTACCAGCTTCAGTAACAACTCAATATGCGTCAGCAGGAACAATACCTTGAAAATCCATAAGAAATGAGAAAAATAAAACATTCTATTTTGAGTGGTAACTATAATACCATGAATTATGATGATATTAACCATATTTAAAATATGCAAATTTAGTTCTCAATTGTAAGAAAAACAGTTTGTTCAGTTCTTTCAAGACTGAATTACTATTTATAGAGAAATTAACAAGCACAAGGCAATAAAGTAATGTCAGTCACCCACAGTGAAGAATAAATTTCCATTTTAAGTTAAAAGGTAATAAATGAGAAGAGTACACGATCTTAACAGTAATAGTGTTCAGGCAAGCAATGCAGAACACGCAATAAATGTTTAAGAACTTTGTTTTCTTCCTGCTTGAAGTGTAATATTGTTGATACAGATACCAAGCACATGAAACCCAGAATGAATCCTACAAAGAAAGCTGGTTTATGATCAATATGTTGTTTTCATGAAGTCCACTAACAATCAACAACAGTCTTTATGCTGATGTATATCAGCAACAATACGTCAGCATGATGAGGACCTAACCATTTTACCAGGTACTAAGCAACAGTCAGCACTAAGAAATGAGGCAAAACATTACAATTTTTGAAATAAAAATAAAACCAAAACAAAGATTCCTTATCATTCTTCAATTCTCACTTCTGTAAAGCAACTATGTGACTCAAAACTATCAATTCATCGGTGAACTAATTCATAGCCTCATCTGATGTACTGACATGGCTGCATTCGGTGTCCTGCCTTGGCAGCGTACCATGCACTCTGCTAGAATTTTGCCCTAAGACAAGCTGGGAATCCCTTCTTGAAAGAGGGTAGTGGGTAGCAAGGTTACTTCATGTCATCCAACCCGAACTATTATCCAATCGATCTGACTCAAAAAATGGTGATTCCACAAAAGACAGGCACTAGCACAAACGAGCCTCAGGAAAATGTTCTTCAGGTTTTGCATTTGCTATAAGAACAACGTGAGGGGCAAATGCCGTGATGCATCTACCGTGTGCGGTGTAGCTGCCCTCAGGGCAAGTCACCTTCGTGTGTTTTTTTTAATTTCTGTACGGAGCCTCAACTGAAACCCTCACAACACCTCAGGGAGGGAGATCTATGAGCGAGGCTCTCTTCGCCGCCCGCTGGCAGCAGAAACCCACCTCCAAACTGCGGAACGTCCCCGGCCGCCTCCTGCGGGCCAGCCCTCCCGGCCGAAGCCTTCACCGCTCCTGCCGGCGGGCCGGGGCTTGCCCCGCTCCGCCGGGCAGGCCCC
>NW_020450973.1:146166-202351 GCF_003343035.1 Apteryx rowi
GGCCGCCGCCTGCGCGCGCCTCGCTTCCGCCGCGGGGGCGGGGCAGGGAGCGGTGCTCAGAGGGAAGTGACGTAACGCCGCTGCTTCCGCCAGCCGGGCTGGTAGAGGCGGGGGTTCCGGACATGGCGGTTTATTTGACTCCGCGCTTCAGGCGGCTCCGGAGTCAGAGCGAGCTGGAGCCGCGGCGCGGCAGCGGGAGGCAGCAGCGGCGAGGTGGGGGAAGAGGGGGCTTCTTCCTCCCTTCCTCCCGCGCCGCCGGGTCTTCTTTTCCGCAGCAGCACTGGGGCTGGCAGCGGTTCCTCCCCTGGCGGGGGAGGGGGGGGGCGCGTGCCCGCCCGTTTAACGGCTCCCTCCAGCCGTTAGTTCCGCGAGGCTCTGGCGCCGGGGGGGCGGGGAGGACTGTTGGCCTGCGGGCGCGCGGGACGAAGCTAGCGCTGCAGGCAGCTGATGTAAAGAGGACAGAGGAGTTGCTTCGCTCAGCAAGCGTTCCTCCATCTTTACCTCCTGTAGTCATGGTTAAGGGGACTTCGCTGCTAGGGCTGAGGCTGAGCCTGGAGCTGTGTCTAAACTCGTGTTCAGAATAAAGGAAAAATGGGGGGCCGAGAGGCTTAATTTATTGTGGATGTCAGTTTGTTGTCTGCTGAGCTTAGAGTGGTATGTGAAAGAGAAACATTCTGGGGGAGGTATCAGATAACTTCATTAAGCAATGTACTAGCCTTTTTGGTACCAGCTGTTGACATCTGCAATAGACTGATGCTCTGGTATAGTATTGAGAATGCAGTATGCAGTAGTAACAAAAAAGAATTTTTTTTTTTAAGTGCCCTCTAATTCTCTTCTGTTGACTCTGTGCTTATCTAGCAGGCTAAAGTCAACTTACAAGAAGGACTGATTTATGGAGTGGTGGCTTCTAATGTTTTTGTAAAATTAGGGTTAATTGCTGGAGAATGTTGTGAACTGATTTCACACAGTAAAGCAATATGCTTAAGTGTTACAGTGAATATATGCATACTTATAAAAACGTTCATATAAATGTTTTGCAGATTGTGCTGGTCCTTTTCAAGCAACTCAATTGTGGAACAGTATTATTCATGCTCTTCAAAGTCAGGTGGAAATAAAAAGACGTAGACAACATCTAAAAACATATAAAAACTGTTTTACTGGCTCAGATGCTGTTGATGTAGTACTGAGTCATCTTATGCAAAGCATGTACCTAAGCTGTAATGATATTTCTCGGCTGAAGGGAGTCCGTGTATGCCAAGCACTGATGGATCACAAGGTGTTTGAACCAGTTGGAGCAAAACTTAACCTGTTCAAGAATGAAAAAGAACCAGAGTTTGAAGACACAAGCAACAGTCTCTATAAATTTGTGAATAGCAATATTACTCCTCTTCTTCTGAGAAAGAATAAAGACAATGAGAGCTTGTCCCCTGTGCAAATTTATGGACAGAAGACAAAAAGACATTTGAAGTGAGACATTCTGAACTTTCTGATTTGTGTGTTTTTCCTATGTGTGTTTGGGGGGTTTTTGCTTGTTTTGCTTTTTTAAGTTAAGATGGGTAACTTTACAGAAATTTATATCCAACCCAGGTGTTGGAGACCTCTGAAAAGTAGTGCTGCATGCCAGTTTTGGAAAATGTTTTGCCTGAATCACAGATGCTACCTAGCATTTCATAGTAATGCTAAATTGACCACTTCCTTGTTATCTAGAGTGGAGTCTAACACAGTAGCATAGGCCTAGGAATCTTTTTGCTCCCCTCCTCATGCTGGCCTCCTTTACTCTAATTCTCTTTCTTGGCCTCCCCAGTTGAAATATTAACAGTTGGTATTTGCTGGTATTCTGTCAATGTTAATGCATTTGAAATGCAATACAGGTGGGCTGCTGGAAGCTTTTGTGCAGTCTTCTGTCTTGACCAAGTAATCATTGGAAAGGCTTAAGAAAAAATCAAAATTTTAGATCTCTTTATACTTTGTCTCCCTTTTGTCACATGGACCCTGCATGATTGTGCTGAAATCTGAGAGCTGGTATGAATGACCTGCTAGTGAGAAGCTGGCGTGAAATGAAACCCATAAACAGAGCTTGGAGGCAATATTCTTCCCCTTTCCACAAAGCATAGGTGGGTGATTGTTTTTCTGGCAGCAGGATAAATCCCAGGTGCAAGGTAGCCCTAAGGTTGAGAGTTCTGATCTATCTGCAGTTTGGAAATTGAGAGAAAGATACATGTGTCCTGATTGTATTTGTATACATGCAGTCTCTTTTCTTTTCTGTATCAGGATGAAGTGTGAAACAACCATTTCAAACCCGTTAGCATTAGAAGCAGCTGATAAAAAGAGGATAGAGGAGCTACTGCAATCAATAAATGTTCATCCATCGTTACCTCCAAAGATCAGGGTTAATGAACCAACTCAACTGCTCTCAAAAAGAGGTGAGGGTTGAATTTTTCTTTTTAAAATGTGTTTGCGCTACACTTAGAAAGAAATATGTTTTTGCAAGACTAAATTGCCCCTTTCTGAAATATATCTATTATACAGTTTCTTTGCTCTTCTTTTTTGTACATTTTACTAAAATACTAGAGTAGGTTAGTTGCATCTAACATGATAGAGGAGAGACACGCTCTCTTTAAAGCCTTCTTGCTTAGTACCCCTATTTTGATCCCTTCCTTCCCCAACCAAGAAACTTAACCTATGTTTACATTATACTATGCTGTTACTTTATTTTCTTTGAACATTTAAAGGATTCTTTATCAAGTAGAAACATGAGTTAATATTTTATTTCTGAAGTTTTTTTTTTTATGTCAGTAATAGATGATGTCTGGAAACAGCAAACTCTGCTACGACTACTTCAATTAATTGATGTTCCAGTTCTAGAAAATATTCTGGTATCTTCAGTAAAGAGAAAAACAGACTGTTTTTGCAGAGAAGAAGACCTGATTATCTCAAATACTTTCCTGGACAGAGAGGTTACGTGTAGCCTAAACTTGCCTGGGTAAGTTACAAATCTGTGTTTATTAAAAAAAAAAAAAAAAAGTTTATTAGCATACATTTTATTTCACTCTTGTTTTAAGATCGCTGTTAAGTGAGCAAGATAAGATGTTGTTACACTTAAATATTCTTAAACTGGGATGGTGTTAATGTGCTTTCCCTTGTTAGCTTCTTTCAAAACTGCTAAAGGAAGTCACAAAAGGTATGTCTCTAGGATTGTGCATATGAGGATTTTTAAGTACATTAAAAATGATGTCACAAGAGTTGAAAATACTGCTAGTTTCTAGAGTAGATATTTCACTCTGAGATCCCTATAACAGATACCAGAAGTTAAACAAAAACCCCACAGACCCAGAACAAATCTGTTCGTTTTTTAAGGGGTCTTTGTAGTTGGAGTGGCTCAAAGGGGTTTAGTCACGTTTCCTGGTGCTGTGAAGATGTAAAAACCAGAAGGTACCTGTTGTTACTGATAGCAGAGAAGAAGCAAAGCTGTAGCACTGAAAGATGCATATGATATGAAGGATATATGAAAGTAAAAATGTCTGCATGCTCTCAATGTTTTTTTTGTTTTATTTTTGTAGTATTCCTGTTAATTACACCTGGGCTGACCTCTGTCTTAGTTTGTAGTTTTACTGAATATATCCAGGCGTTATCTCCTCATGTGTATATGTCCTAATAATGTTTATTTCTGCCAAATCAATCAGATTTTTAGTCATTTGTGACACATTGAGGTCTATCTGTGTACTAAAAATCATCTCTGTTACAGTTTTTATATATTCTTATTTCAGTGGGAAAATATTAATATTTTAAGATGTTTTTAGAGTTTTATATAAGCTAGTGAAACTCCTGCTTGTTAACCAGGTTTATTGTTGGATAGCGCTCTAACTTCCTGTTTTGTCTTTTTTTCTCTCAAAGAATGGCTTCATATACACTATTTCTTTCTAGTTTCATATTTCCACTGTACTTGATTCTTAGGTCATTGGTGGATTTTGTCTCTTACAATCTCTTCTATGCAGTTCCTATTCTGTATTTAGAGTCTATTTGGTTCTTTGCTAATAAATTGAATTGTTTTTTTTTAAAAAAAAAAAAAGTAAAGCAAATGGATTGTTCTGAAAATAGTCAGTCTATGTCTCAGTCCTTAAACTTATGCTTGCTTCATTAATTTATTTTCAAATGACTTAAGTGGGTGGCTGGAACAGCATTTATGTAGACCATATATTGTTTAGGCCTAAACAATTACATGCCTGAGAAATGAAAAATTCCAGGTATGAAGAATCTTCACTGGTGTTAAAAGTTGTTCTAGGGTTAATTGCACCCACTTTAAAAGGATGAAAAAATACATAATTTCTTTTATCTTAAATTTTCTGTCTTTAGCTTTCAGATACAGGGACTTGTTATATTTGATATAATCAAATACCTCTTCTCCATGTAAGTAATTACAAACTGTAATCAAATTCTGCTTTATCCATCCTCTTTTATAAAGCTAGCTAGACTGCTTTTTGAATATTTAACTTTCAAGGATGTTTTCCAGTTTATCTGCTCTTTAGAACTATTATGGATGATAAAACTAAATGCAGTTTGTTTGCAGTGCTGATGGCATCATAATCAAAGTGAGGCTGTTAACCTCTTATTTCTGCTTTACTGTATTACTCTACCTACACATCCAAGACCTATGCTTATTGGCTGCAGCACTTGCAGCTGAAGTTCATGTTTATCTAGCTGTCCAGAAGCAACTCCAAAATCTGCTTCTGCTTTTTATGACAGGAATAAGAGATTCTATAGATCTTAAATAATATTTTCATCTTCTCACAAGTTGTTGATTTAGTTCAAGTTACGTTGTATCCAAGGAGTCAGATAAGAGTAATTCCCCACCCCCCAATTCTATAATTCTGGATTTCTTTTGTACGAATTAGCTGAGCTGGTGACTTTTTTCCCTTCCCCTCTCTGACATTCCAGCATCTTTGAACAACGAGTTTTCTGTCTGAATTTTATATTGCCTTTACATGTTCTCTCCCTACTTAAGTCACAGAGGCATTAGATGCTTAGGAAAAAATGATGCCTTTGAAGTAGGTCATATAAACAGCTTTGTGTGGGGACTGTAGTTTCTCTAAAGTACTGTTAACTGCAGTCTTTGCATGGGAAACTTGAATCAGTTTAACTGTTAAGGTTAAAAAACCTCAGGTTGTTCTCAGAAGTCAGTCTGTTAAGATAAATTACTTCAACACTTCCCATATACTGCTGAAAAACCCACCCAAGTAAACAATTTTTTTTTAAGCCACAATTGACTGAGAAATCATGCACTTAGATGTAACTAACTGATCACATTTCTGATGGAGAGAGCTGTTAAACTATTGACCAGCAATAAATTCCTGTCACAGACCACTATGAGGTAGTGTCTCAGAATGTTAATAGTCTTGAATCAGCATTTCAAGTGTCCAGTTCTTCATTTTGGGGTGATGTTGCATAATACTTTCCAGGAAGCTGTTATCTAAATAACAGTATTACTTATTGTACACTTTTTCTTGAGAAACACATAGTCACAGAGTTACAGAATGGTTGAGGTTGGAAGGGACCTCTGGAGATCACCTAGTCCACCCCCCCTGCTCAAGTAGGGTCACCTAGAACACATTGCCCAGGATTGTGTCCAGACGGCATTTGAATATCTCCAGAGAAGGAGACTCCACAACCTCTCTGAGTAACTTGTTCCAGTGCTCAGTCACCCTTACAGTGAAGAAGTTTTTCCTCATGTTCAACAGGGAACTGTCTGTGTTTCAGTTTGTGCCCATTGCCTCTTGTCCTGTCACTGGGCACCATTGAGAGGAGTCTGGCCCCATCCTCTTGACACCTTCCCTTCAGATACTTACACACATTGATAAGATCCCCCCCTCAATCTTCTCCAGAATGAAGAAGGAAGGCACTCTCAGCCTTTCCTCATATGAGAGATGCTCCAGTCCCTTAATCATCTTAGTCATCCTTGGCTAGGGACTTCTTAGAAAAATGTTTTTCATGGGCTGCAGATCAGGTGACCTTCTACATGGCTTAATGTTACAAGCATACCCTACAATAAGTAGCTGAGCAATGGGACTGTTTTGTAAGAATCTTTTGAATTTTCCTCCTCCCCGGCCCCAATTAGTTATTGGTTTCCACACTCTTCCAGGCTTGAAATTCCTTTTGATTGTCCTTGTTTTCAGACTGATTGTCTCATTTCTCTCCTTCTCAAAAGCACCAGTCCCTGGCTTTTACACTCTGATTAGCTCTGGGTTTTCATGGTGTGTGTTAGGGAGTGGTGGTGTTTGGTTTAAATACTACCTGAATCTGACAAATGTCATAAAGTCAGTGACTGTCTTGTATGATTGCAGCTTTCTTTTGATCTGGACATACCTCAGGCACATGATCTGTAGTGCAGGAAAACTGAAAGCTACTTATTTTGAGCAGGTCTTCGAACTACTGTAGTGAAGTAAAATACATAAACTGCTTAATAAGCAACAAAGTTAATGCTGTGGTTCAAATATGTGGCGGTACCTGCATGGTTCTTTCTATCTGATTTTCTTCAAAGGGTGAAATAACATTAGGCAAAGCATTTTAAAATAAGCACTAAAACTAACTTTTCCTTCTGCAGGCTTGACAAATGGCTCTATGCTGCAATTGAATGCTTGGAGTATTTCCCAGACCAATTCATAGTGATGGTTAGTCAGCAGTTACCTCAAAGCAATAACAAACCAAGCAATCTGAATACTCACAAGAAGATTCTTTTTGATATTATAATTAAATATTATAGTCAAAAGAAGGACTCCCTTCTTGCCACTCAGGATCTCGATATTCATGCAGGAATTATAGAACTTCTAGGTAAGAGCAACTTTCAAAAAAGTAAGAATGAAAGCTGTCTAAAGGGTGTAACTTGCCAAGTATTAATAAAGGTTGAATCATAACATCTGCAATAACATTGCAGATGTGCTTTAATTTAGGTTAGAAGGGACCTCCGAGGGAGGTCACAGGTCTGAAGCCCTGTTCAAATGAAGGGCTAACTTCACAGATCAAGTTGTATAGGGTCTGGTCTAGGTGAGTTCTGAAATTCTTCAAGGATAGAGATTCCACAATTTCTGTGGTTAACCTCTTTTAATACATAACTACTCTCATTGTGAAAATTTCTTATCTCTAGTCAGAATTTCCCTTGTTGCTACTTGTGACCAGTAATGTAGATGTAAAATCATTCTGTTATATAGTTTACTTAACTAGAAGAAGGTTTTGTAGGTTATGGATTTCTTTTTTGAAGGTAATAAATAGTTATTTGAAATGATACAAGGGGCTGTTGAAGTTCTGATTCGGGGTATAATCCCCAAAAGCTCCCCACAGCTTTCCACAAGTAAAGCAGAAGGGTTTAATTTAAATACAGGTTTAAGATTAATCCTACCTTAAATAGGCTCTGTTACTTCTTCAGTACTGTAGGGTTTATAAAATATTAACAAAAGTTCTAGTTTTCAGAGAACTCGGTAGAGCTTGCTGGCATAGGAACACAGTTGTCCCGTGTAAAAATTGGAGCAAAGGTAGCTGCAGTGTCCAAAAACTCGTAGAGATACAAAAGGCAATAATTTCGTCAGCTGTATTTTGTTATGGAGAAAAAAAGTGGAATTATAATAGGAGTCATGAAAGGGAAACTATGACAAAATTACATATCCCACCACTAACAGAAGAATGCTAATCTGAAATAACTGACTTAGCTGCTGGTAAATTCTGCTAAGTGTTTCCTTAACTTAAAGATATTTTAGTTTAAATATGCAGTTTAAATACAAAACTGGTGTAAACCAGTATAAGAGACTACTGCTAAATTAGAGAATCCAAAATCAGAAGAAATCAACTCAAATCTCTGGGCAATTTGAAAGATAGTTCCATAATTCTTCCTATTTAGTTTAATGCTGTAATTGCCTGTAGGACTTTTTGTTATTTAAATAGCTTCTTAATCTAAACAACATGTCCTGTGGTTATCTTCTTTCTTATTCTTAATCTTATTTTCTTATTCTTTAATTTTGTCATTCTTCCAACTTGGGTAAAAACACCTTGTGAGCAGTTTCTAACGAACACTGTTTCTTTTTGAGGAAGTAACCCTAAATTCATCATTAGGAAATGATTGCCCATTTGAATATATTACAGGTTGAGTTCTTAAGTCTGTTCTCACCTGTGTTCTTGTCCACACTAGGCCACTATCAGAAGATTGTGCTTAACTTTTTTACAACTACTTTTCCCTCTTAGGGCTATGGAATTGGTTATGGCTGTCAGTGCATAACAGCCTGCATTCTAATAGTGTTTTTCAAGTAGAATCCAGTACAATTAGCTTTGATAAAGTGCTGTTCTGGCTGTAGCTCAAAATAGCCATGCATATCTACATGTTTAGAACTCTTTCACAACTAATTTGGAGAGAGGAGAGGTGTTGCAGTTGACTGTAGTACAACTCTTATTTTTTGTTATCAATGTATATACAGTTAAACATAGTATATCCCTAAATTCCTAAGCAATTTGATTTAAGATGGGTGACAATGCAGATATGTGTTGAAGACAAGCATGCTGCTGTGCCTTGTTGCCTAAAATAAATGGAGCAACAGGTTTAGACTACATTACTTATGAATGGTCGAGTGCAGTCAGTCAAAATAACCCATGTGGTTCATTGAATCATAATCTTTTGATCTCTAGAATTTTTTTTCCTCACCTTGGTCACCTCCTTTGGCCATTCTTTCTTGCTTTTTGTCTGCTCTTCTTTTCCAAGCAGGTCACTTACTTGCTCTTTTGATCTTTTTAAATCCAACCAAGTTGGATTTAAATGGCCTGTGGAACACCCCTGAAAGTCCTGGATTCTTTCTCATAAAGTGTAATCTCAGTCCTAATAACAGGACAGAGGCCAGAAAACTATACCTGGGTTCTATTCTTGTATGTGCTCCCATCTTGCTCTTGCCTTAAGCAAGTTACTTAACTTCTTGATGGTTCCTCGCTTTCAAAATTCATATAACTAGAATTATAAACTGAATGGATTTTTATAGAAAGTTATTTCCACCTTATTGCTCTTCCTCAAAAAAAGCTTCAGAATGGCTTCAAAAGGGACTGGAGGTAGGGGAGGAACCTCAGAGCAATTAAAAAGATAAAATTGTTCAGCTTTTTAATTGTTTGAGCTGAATCCTGGATTATGATACAAAGAAAGATATGGAAAAACAAGCAGTCCAAACATCACTTCAGCACTTGCCCATTGTATACAGAGCATAGTAATGTCCTGGAGATATTTTCCAAGCTTATCTGTTACCTGTCTAGCTATAGACAAAGGCTTTAAGGTTATATTGATTATATACTGTATTGAGTCTTTTCAAAAGATTTTTAGAAGACACTGAGTTAACCTGCTTTGCTGAAATAAACTGGGAATAATACTGGGCTTAAAATATATTTTAAATACATATTCTTGACTTTGAAAACACAATTGCACTGGATACACTCTTTTACTCTATTGCAGAAAAAGGAAAAACAGAACAAGCTCTAGAGGCATCACAACTTTATTTAAGATTATTAGCACCAAATGTCCGAGAAGAACTGCATAGACTGCTGACATTTATAGCCATTGCATCAGAATCTGAGGGCTACAAATTACAAAAACAAGTACGTATCTGTTATGTTTAGTGTGGGAAATAGCACTTTCCCATAGTAAAGCTAACAATTTTTATCAAGAGTTAAAAGTATCTTATTTACTGCCTTCTCATGTGATCTGTTTTAAAGCAAATTTCAATATGTTCTTCCTACACTGAAAGCCTCCTGTTATATTTAGCCTTTGGCTAATGCATTGCAAGCAGATATAATGACACATCTATGTTGTTCTTTTTCTAGTTTGATAACAGATCAGTGATCATCAAGACTTGTACGAAGTTCATTTTACAGAACAAGACATTGTCAAAAACACAGGCAGAACTGCTGGTTCAGTTTCTGATGGACAATCACTCTGACCTCTCCAAGGTGTGGGGTTTTGTTGTTGTTTTTTCTCCCTAGTGTGAAGACTTTGTCACCTAAAGTGTTAAGTACCATATAGTGGCTTTATGGGGATGGGAGGTCAAAAGAGAGGGGTTTAATGTTCCGTCTGGTGGTCAAGTAGGGTAGAAGCTATTCCAGGCTATGGGGGATACCTTTCTGATAGCTTTACAGTCTGTTATATACAATATCCTCTCTTTTTATTTGCCTCATTTTCATTAAGAAAGTATTTTGAGTATTTTAAAAAAAAATCTTAGAGAACCCTTTTGGCACCTTGTTTCTCCTGGCTTTCTACTGAATTTTCAGGCATCTTGCAGTGTCCTACTCAGTTAGAAATTTGTTGACATATTCTGAGTTGTATATTGAAAAACATGCCTGGTGTCCCAGCACACATTCATAGCTTTGTCAGCTCCAGGAGCTCCCTTGGTATTTTAAAAAAGTAACTTCTAGATTAAAGAAAATAAACAAGACCTCAAAATGAAATGGCCTTCCTATTTAGCTATGTTCAGTTATATAGAGAAATATTTTATTGCCTGCTTTAGTTATGTTCCACCATATTTTGTCACGTATATGAAAAGATCAGCCTTCCCAGATCCTATATTAACTTTCTGCACTTCAATCAATAAATTGAAATGGGTAATGCTTCTCTACTTTCTTTTCATTCTTGGTTATAAAATTTCTTATTAAAATATATTCATTTCTATTTCTGCCCTCAGTTAAAATTAAGAGATGTAGGAGTAGGATTTTTTTTTTTCTTGTTGGCTTGGTTTTATTTTTTTTAATTAGCTACAGTTTAGTTTGGAAGTATTAAGTGATTAAAGAGTCTGGGTTTTGTATGAGTTTGTATACAGCCAAAAAACAATTTTGGGGGTTATTAAGGGCCCTAATAAGCTTAGGGCTTTGATTCGTGATTGGAGGTGGAGCCAGATATGACACTTGAATTGCTTATTGCTCTATAGCAGTGATGGCAGAATGGATGGTGACTGCCTTTTCACAGCTGCACTTGAGCCTTTGTTATAAGCTGGAATCAGTTCAAGGCCCACTCTGATTTTTGCAGGAGTTCAGTGTTAACCAGGTTCATAATCTCTTGCTTCTGTGTGAGACAGTAACTCCTATTGGTCTGAAATTCAGAAATAATCAAACATATGCATGTGTGCTTCAGTGCAATTTTGTGGAGATTTTGAATGTATAATTAATTAAATATGGTAGCCTTAGATTCATCAGCAGTTAATTTTTGTGTTTCTAACTGATAATCTAAAAAGCCATAGATTCTCAAAATAAAAAAGTATCTTTTTTTGTAATTGTTCTTGGTGGGGTTGTATTTTCAGACTCCTTTAACTCTTCTGGAACTAACTAGTAGGAGACTTGAAAGCTTGCTGGAAGGACAAGATGCAGATATCGATTCAGGTAGATGATATGATGCACGTTCTTATAGAAACACTTCTAAAAAAATCAGTTTACTATCGGTATTTGACTAAAATTTCACATTGAATACTTTCCTTTACTGTGAGAAGAGCATGGAAGTGACTAGATAAATGGCCAAGTGGCTAATTCACCAAATAATTAAATTGTCTGCTTAAAGCAGAGCACTGAACTTTGAACATTAGAGAACAAGGATTCTCTCGATTCTCTAGTCTGAACACTTTACAATTTTTTTTTCCACTAAATAACTAGTTTCTGAGAAAACAGTGCAAAATATGTTCTTCCCTGCCCCTGAAGTGACTTGCTTGTAGTTTGGTTTCTGAGTATTTGACTTGGTTTTATTTTTTAGGGGTGACATACTTGTGCCATGAGGTACCTAAAAATTCTCATAGTACAATAGTTAGAGGCGCTAATAGCACAGACCTTGATGGTTTTGTTTAGAGTTTTAAAAAAGTCTTTTCCATTTCTTGGTTAGCACAAAGGTTATTAAGAACTTTAGACTTACAGAAGGGTGATGTAGCCTAAAAAGAAGCCATTTGACACTAGGTGTGTCTGGGATTAAAGTATTTTTCAGCTCATTCAGAAGTGTGGTTCAGAGGCAAATTTTTCTCCATGGCATTTATTTATTTGCATGCTGTACTGGGCCTTGCTATGGACCTGATCCACTCACAAGGATCATGACAACTGCAAGGTGCCAGGTCTTGTCTTCTGTAGCTTTCTTCAGTATGGCGTCTGTTTGCAAGAATTGTATTGGTTCTTTGTCTTGCAGGCCTGTTTGCCATACAAAATCATCTGTGACCTCACACTTGTAACACTGCTGTTCAATTTTATTTTTGCAATTAATGTTTGCATGTTCATCCATGCTCAGTGGAGGGCTGTCCATTTCACCTCACTTGTAGAGAGTTATAATTGCATCTGAACTGGAATATCAACATACCTATGTTTCTGATCGTTTTTGTAATCATAGAGACTCTTGCTTGATGCATAAAAATTGATCTGAACCTCTGGTTTCTTATAAAGGCTTCATCTTCTGTCAGCGTTTGACACCTAAAGAATATGAAGATCAAAAACAACAAACAAATCAGTATCTTCTGGCATTGGTTCAAGAAATGGACAATAATCCCACTATTCCTTTGAAGCAGAAGAAGAAACTAGTTAAAGAATTCCAGAAATACCATTTTCTCATCTTTTGTAGTGGTTGTAAAACTAAATGTGAATTTTGCACTGTAAATGGTTAGTCATCAGTGCTTTTTTTTTTTAAGTAAGGAGATAATGTATATGAAAATTGCTCATGATTATTACTTGTAGGTACAAACCATGTTCTGCTTATATATTTAAATCATCAGTTTCAGGAAACTATCAAAATTACTGTGCAGTTAAAAAGTATTAATTCTAATTAATGAATCTTTTGAGCAAAAAGTACTCTTATGCATCCATCTAGTTAGTCAATAATGGCACAGCTGCTTGTGCTGCTTTGAGTTCAGAGTTTGGCACTTTTTCCTTCTGTCCTGGCATGGCTTTCTAGCTGAGCTAAGTCTACATTCAGAGCCATGTTTGGGTTGCTAACCTGTAAGATTTTTAACCTTTTATCTCTAGTTCATAATAGAATTGCATGATTCTCAAACTGTGGGTCATGACTCCCTTACGTATTGCAGAAGTGTACAAAGAGTGTCAAAAGTGTTAGGAGCAGCTAGATTGCTTTTTATTCAGTAGCAGGCAAAGCTCATGCAGGTGGAACTGTGTATGATTGCAGTCAGTAATTATAGCCTGTTATTACTTCCCCACTGTGACAGACTGAGCTGCTGCTAATTAGGGAGGTCCATAAGAGCAAATCAAAAAAGATATTTTGGGGGGGGGGGCGGGAATTGAGAAATCAGTCTTGTTTTGGGTCTCCTGGTATACTTGATGACCAAGCTATTTTAACACGAGAAGAGTTTGATAGGTCTCTAGACCTGACAGTTATTTGCCATAAACGCTATGATAAGGTTTATGGATTCACAGTGCATGGGGCAAAGCTAGTAAGTTCAAAATATGTCAGCTCATATCTTGACATGTTGGTGGTAAGCAAACATTGACAAGTATTGATTCAAATCATGAAATGATTTGCAATATGATGTTATGGAGGCTTTAATTATTTGTTACATTCATCGTGGAAGACATTTGATTATTTATAGGACATAGAATTGTGGAATCCTTGAGGTTGTTAGGAACCTCTGGAGATCGTATAGTCTAACCCCCCAGCTCAAAGCAGGGTCAACTAGTGCATGTCACTGGGTGCTGTGTCCAGTAGGGTTTCGAGTAATTTCAGGGAGAAAGACACCGCAACTTTTCTGGGCAACCTGGTCCATTCTCTTGGCTTTAAGGCTTTGACCACTCACAGTAAAAAAGGTGGGGTGGTTGTTTGTTTGTTTTTCCTCTTGTATTTAAGTGGAATTTCCTGTATTTCAGCTAGGGCGCTTGTCTTTTCACTGGATATTGCTGAGAACAATGGGTCTGTCTTTTACTTCCTCCCATCAGATATTTATATATGTTCATAAAGATCCCCCTGAACTTTCTCTTGAGACTAAGCAATCCTAGCTCTCTCAACCTGTCCTTGTATGACAGCTCTTCCAATCCCTTAATCATTTTGTGGCCCTTTGCTGGACTCGCTTCAGTATGTGTATTTCTAATTTGTGTGAATATGCTTCTGTAAGTATTTACATCTTGAGCTGGTGTTCAAATACATGGTCAAATTACCAGGATACCAAAGATTTCTGAAAACAAGTGCTGTTTTCTGTTCTTTTACAAGTAAAAATGATTCCAATTTTTAGTTATAATTAACTGTGGATGCAGGTAATAGGTAGCACTAACTTGCATGTCTTGAATAGCCTTGATAAGTGATTTAGCCCTGCTAGAAGTCAGGTTGCATATCTGAAATCTCTGTCCACCTGCCTGTTCGTACACTTGTTATTTAACAGTGCCTGTCCAGTGTGAAATACATAAATAACTTCTGGAGGAGGAACAAACTGCAAGTTAACCCCTTCAGAGATGAATGTCATAATTAGTAGACTACAGGGCCACAAGTATTCCTTTTTTGACCCTATGTGGGGGTGTGGGTTTTTTTTGTTTTTCTCATTTTCCCAGAAGAGGGAGTCTGTATAGAATGAGGTTATTGCGAATTGTAAACAGGGAAAGTATTTGCTCAGTTAAATGCCTCTGGTATTGAATAATGGGTGAATGAGATTTTCATTTCTTTTCTGTGTGTTGTTTGGTTTGGTTTGGTTGTTTGTTTTGTTCAGGCATTTTACTAGGTCTTGCCCAAAATACTGAAGTTGGTAACAAGGAGAGATAATGTGGTAATCTGCAGGATAGCTGAAATGGGAATGGCTTTAGAAAATCTGTATTTTTTTTTTCTTTTAATTTCTTGAACTTTACAACTTGATTGGAATTTTCTTGTGCTAATTTAAATGATGGATAATAAAACATGACATGAGAGTGGTGAATCTGTCTATCATTTTCATAGTGCTTTCATAAGGAGAAGGCAGCTCAGCAGGTACAGAACCAGGGATGAAACGGTAGGGAAATGCTTCAGGCGAACAGCAGAAGGAGTTCATAGCTGCCAAGTGCTTTGCTTCAGTTCATAGAACAAAAAGTGGCCAAGATTACTGTCAGTTCAAAGGGATTGTCGTCTTGTTTCATGACAGCACAAAATTGTCAGACTAGATAGCTTACATTGTTTATAAAGGCAGGGGAGCTACATTCACTCTAAACTTATGTCCTTGAAGTTGGTTGTTTCTATTAATTTTACATAATCTTTCTGACCTAACATAAGAGATGGTAAGTGTTTAAATGCCTGGGTCCTGTTTTCAGAGTTTATCATTTTGAAAACATACTTAAAATCTTTTTAAAACTTCTTTCAGTGATAGACAATATGAGCTATGTCCTTTACAGAAAAGAGAACCCAAGTCAATGAAATAGCAGACTCTGCAGACAAAGTAAAATAGAGCTCTCAAGAGCTCTCTTTCTCCTACCCTGAGGAAAGATCTACTGACTTTGAATCTTCTGTTGAAGGAAACTTGATATTTTTAATTTAAGTATAAGGAAAGGCCTGCTAAACAAAATAAGCTGAGTAAGCTACAGATTACTATTTTTTATTGTTACACTTTCAGTCATATTTCAGTATTCAGGAAAACTGTATTGGACTTCAGAAAGTTTTGTCATTTATTTTTAACAATGTTTGATACAGAATCACCTGATAGGGAAACTTTTACCTCGCATTTGAATCTGTTTAAGATTTGTAGCATAGAGTTACAAAATCATTTCAGTATGAATTTGTGTTTCAAGTATAAAATTTCCAAAATGAAGAATTTAGCACAGAACTACTTTCCACTGCAATCTTCTTAAAGAATAAGTGATACCGCCTTCAAAGTGAGGAGGCTTACTTCTATTCATAGAATATTTGTTTGGCTGCTAGCAAGAAAAGGTTTATTGTTGCTTCTGTGGGAACAGCGGCCATACTTCTGTACTTAATTTTAAGTCCCAGCTAAAACATGATGAAAATTTTGTGAAGCAGTTATTTAAAGATTTAGATTTGACACGAGGGCCTCTAAATGTGGATTTTATAAGAATAGCATAGTAGACTTCTTGAAGTGATGGCCTGTATTTTCCTCACACACAGGGTAATATAACAGCTGTACATAAGAACTTGCAGGTGTTGATTTTTTTTTTCTGCATTAATACCCCAACCTTCTCCTGTATGGCTCCTGCAGTTATTCAAAGGATCAGGAGGTATTACTTCTCTCTTCCTCTATTCTGTAATGCCCTTGTTCTGAGGCCTCTAGGAAACAACTGGAGAAACTCGACAGAACTTGGAATGTCAGAGCACCGTGGCTCTAACTGTATGCTCATGCAAAGTCAAAAAGAAATAGAAGACAGAGATGAGGATATCTCTTTATCTTAATGCTACCAGTGATCTTAGGAGGATGGTGGTATGCACACTGTTTCCCCTATTTATGGTGCTGGCCACATAACTAGATCAATTACCCTTGGTGCAGAGATCATCTCCAGATCATTTTGGGAAATGGGCATGGTCAAGGTATCTTGAAGTTCCCTTTTCTCACTTCTGTGAGGCCACATCTTCAGACTGTGGTGCGAGAAAAGTTTCAGGTCCCTAAGCTCAAGCAACACCTATAAAGCATCAGCACTTCATGTGGTGACTTCTGGCGGGGGGGAGGGTGGAAGAAAGGGAAGGACTGAGCCTCAGGAATTTAGTCTTCTCTTATCATGACATCCCTTTTCCTGATTGTGGTAATGCAGAGGCCACTCTTGTAACCAGTGGCAGCAGTATAAAAAGTCTGTGGTTATATGAATAGTAATGTATTTTGAAGTGTTCATACTTGAAGATTACAGTTGACCAGCTTATTTGGGGAGAAATCTTACCTAAATTCAAAGATTCCCTCCTCCCTCTCCAAGAAGGTTTTTGGCATTTGTAGGTGGGAGCTTCTGAATTAACACAGATTCAGTACCAAAAAACACCATTTTGGAGCAGAGCCCTCCTTTTATTATTGTATTATGAACATAATTTTATCTTATCTAAGGCAATGACATCTTACCAATACTGAATTTTACTTAATACAGGGTAAATAAATGCATCTGCTAGTAGCAGTAGTTGTGCAAGACAAACATATCTATTAGCACTTGGTAATCAAACTGGCCAGCTTTTTGTCTTATTCCTTATTTTTCTTTGACATTTTCTGACCATTTTAGCTTTAGTTATACTGACAGTTATGGGCTTGCTTTCTATATATAAATTAAGTCAATATAGACTGCAATTTCTCCTATATATTTAATATATGAATGCCCTCTAAAGGTATTATATTAAGTGTAAACTTAAGTGTAAAAGTTGTTATGAAAAACCTACTGTGTTGCCAGTTGGTTGCATAAGGGGTTCTAAATGCTTTATGGGGTCATGTAGATGCTCAGACAACTCATGCTAACTAGTAATCTTGTAACTTTTACATAAAATATATTATGCTACTGCCATCTGGCTTTAGTAGTTGTTATGGTTTTATATTTTTTTTCCATAAAGGGGAAGTTAATTTTTTTTTTTGATTAGCAGGTATATTAATTTGATTTAAATTCTTGCTTGATTTTAACTTTGGTTTAAATTTTATAGCTGATAATTCTTATCTAAGGTTTAAGTCTAACTTGGAGGTGGAATGTTAAAAGTAGCTTCTTTTAATGTTTCTTTTATGATTGGGTAAACTGACTTTATACATACATGAGTATGTTGCATGCACACTAGAGTCCTTTTGGATGTAACCGAACTGGAAGATCCATTCCAGCTGAGTGCATAGTGCCTTCCAGCTCTAAGTGTGATGATATCAAGCTTTGAACCAATGAATGAGCCATACCACCTTCAAGTCCACAAGGGCAAATTGTGATCACATGGGTCAATAAAAGGCTCTCAAACAACTGAGAGCTTCCATGATGAAGTGCCACTTGAGTTATATAAGGGGCTAACTAGCACCTATGCCTTCATATTTGCTGATCTCTAGCCCTGAGGTAGCCTTCTGCAATTTGCTCCTTTGTTTTCCACCAAGATTTCCCCTGCCCTGATACCCTTTTCCTTCTGTACTTGCCCTACCATCTGTTGCCATTCTCCTTGTGGAACTTCTTTTTGAATCTCTTTTTTTCCCCTTCTTTTCTAAATTGTCCCTTTCCTTCCACTTTTTCTTCTGCTCTTTTTATGCTCCCTCCTCAACCTTTCTAGTACTCTTTCCAATGGCAGTATCAATCCATTGTGCATCCCAGAAGATCCAACAGTGTGCCTGCTGGAGCTGCTAGGAAACAACACTGGTTTGGTGTTTCCCTAGTAGCAAGATGACCCAGTGACAGTAGCAGGACACTAACTGCATGACAGCTATTTGCAAAAGGACTCACAAGTGTTGCATAACACTTGAAGATGAAGGCTATCTTCCTGCAGACCAGAAACAACTGAACTTTGGGGGTAGTGTGGCAGATGTGTCCTTACCATGGAGTTCTTGATCTCTGCTTCAGGTGGAAGCAAACCACTGATCATGTCACCCAGTTGGATGACTGTACTCTGGGACTGTAGATCATCATGAAGAATAACTTTCAGAAGAGAATAATATCTGATAATGCTTTAGTGCTCCCTTCCTTGGACCTTGCCAAAGACCACTGAAGAGCATGAAATCCAGTGACACTTCTGCTTAATCCATGCCATCGACAACTGCCTAAAGCAGTGTTCTTTGTTCTGAGCTAGGTAAGTGTACTGCTTTTTACATGAAGTAGGAGAAAGGGCATACGAGACACAGGACACTGGTGATATTCATTGCTTTTCTGCAAATTGCAGACCAGTCTGCCTAAAAGGGCTATTCTGTGGCCATGAGCTGCATCTGGTTAGCTTCTGAGTCAGCACCTACCTGTCCCTTGTCCACCCAGTTGCATGTGCAAGTTGTTGAGAATACTATTCATGTTGAAAAAGTAAAGTTTAATACATGGTGAGAAGAAATCAAGATAGTGTCACACCAGTATAAACACGCATTCAGTATTTTTATTGTTTCATGCTCTTAAGGAGTTCTTTTGCAATAAGAATACAATGAAGCTGTCAGTAAAAGATGAAAATGCAACCAACTAGTAATATGCACATTTCATAGTATTAGGCTTGTAACATTTTTTCAATTCCAAAAAAAAAAAATTTTCACAATGTATGAAGTATAGGAAGGAAAGTTAAAACACAGTCCTAACATACAGAAAGTAGTCTGTAGTTCAAAAAGTTTCATTTTTAGTGAAACAATGGAATAACGATATATCCAATTATGCTATATATCAAACTTCTCTTCACAGATATTGTGTCCGTGTTCTTCATAATCTTCTCTAGTTACTACCATATCTTCAAAATCATCATTTTCAGAAATGAGCTTCCCACCTTCCCAAGAATAAGTAATAGGACTGAAAAATGAACAAAGTTATTAGTCTTCTGTAAACTCATTTAAAATGAAAGTATGCAGTAATAATTTCAAGACATTCATTTAGCCACACCCATTAATAAGACAACATTAACAAAATACAAAATTAGAAGAAACTTTTCCAAGATAACTTTGCTAAATCAAACCATCCAGCTCCAGAATAGTTTTGAGAAAGTTTCATATTTTAGCAGGACTGACTGTTCTCTTTTTGTATAAGCAGATAGATTAATTTCTAGAGACAGGTGTGAAGGGGCTATGAAATTAGGAGATTTTGAACCACCTATTTACTTTTTAATACATTATATAAAGTATATACATAGTTTATAAACTACATATAGTTTATAAATTGTGTATATGTGTATATATATATTTTTTGATATTGTGAAGAACTACTTTTCTTGCCTCAGCTATGCAAAATGTGAACAGTTATTACCCTTTCCAAATTCCTGAAGTGGCTACATTAATAGTGATGGAGTAGCATTCATATACTGAAGTTTTTCTAAGATTAAGCTCTGCTCTAGAATACTTAAGCATCTGCTTCACTTAACGACAGTCTTACAGATTTATCTGTATAAAGCGCTTTAAGGATCAGTCTTATTAGGCAAAGTACAACACAAGCAGGTAGTCTCTAATTATTCAGTTTGTCTGAAAATATACTGATTAAGAACATCCTTCTTTGACAACTTTGACTTAATCTTTAATCCTTTTACTCAGTCTAAGTATCCTTTCAATCAGCAAGAAAAATCCAACTTCACAGTTTATTCTGCTAGAGGAAGCTTGTTCTGTTTTGCTCTTTAGGACTTACTTTTCAGGAAGAATAACAGAAACATCATAATCAGTTGGAGTAAGGCATCGAACTTCAGAATAGACCCGATCTCTGAAGCCTGGGAAAAGGGTGTTTCCTCCAGTCAGAACTATGTTTTTGAAGAAATGAGGTTGCATTTCTTGAAAATAAATAAATCTATTTAGAAACTACATATGTATTTATAGATTAAAGTTTTTCCCACAATTTTGTTACAAATTAGAAAAGGAGTAAGAGATACACAAATAGCTTATATATGAAACAAAACACTGGTAAATAAATAACTATAGGTCACCTAATCCATGTAAGAATGCTCTGGTCATCTGATAATCACAATAACTAAATAGTTTTAGTAAGAAATACAAGAAAGTGATCGATCACCCTCTGTTCTTTGTGATTTTCAGTTTGGCTTGGATAACGTTTTCTTTCAGGCTTCTATGTTAGATTTCATACCTGCCAGTAGACAGTCCCATTTCAGAAGAAATTTTGTACTTTTTTTGAAATTATATAATTTCATTGCCCCAAGGTAACAGTACTTATGTGATGGGATATATAACCTATGCAAGTCTTCTTGTAATTATTAGAATTATGTTTATATAATCTATAACATGAAAGCATTAGTATTATTGCTGACAAAAGTCAAAAAGGTTTTAGACTTTGCTAAAATCTGTTGCTTAATTTACTATCTATTTTAGTTGCTTTGACTTTTTTCTTTCAATGATCAAGAAAGGTATTTTAAAACCCAAAACTAAGTCCAAGTACATCCCAGAATCAAAGCTATTTAGGTCTCATTAGAAAAAGTTAGGAGGAATTCAGTCTACAGTGATTAATTGGGGGAGGAGGGAGACAACTAAGTACTGGGAAACCTACAGGGAATCTTGTAAGTACCAATCATTTCTCGGGGTGTACAACACAGACCAGCAGTTAGAACAGGTCACTACAATTTAGTAACTGACATATTGAGAGTACTAGGTTCCTAAGACACTTCGGATGCTTCAATTAAAAAATATATATATACATCTTTGAAGTTATACCTTCAGGTAAGTTCTGAATAGAATGGACAATGGCTTCAGGAATTCCCATCTCTTGAATGCCAATATCAGAAGGATGGAAGAGTATTTCTGGAACTGCAAATCTTTCATTTGTTAGACGAAGTATTTGTTCACCAGTCTTGTATTTTCCACTTAACACCATTTCTTCCCTTGGCTAAAGTAAAGACATGAATAGTAACCACTGTTTAAGAAAAGTAAATATATTCTTGAGTAGCTACTTTAACTAATCTTTTTCATGTCCTACAGAGATAGGCGGTATATTCTAAATTAAGTCATATTACCAGCAAATCTTTTAAGAATAATATAGGCTCTAGAATGCCTTCTAATCTTCACTCTAATCATTTAGAATGAGAACTCTATCATTTATCTAGTTAAGAGTGAAGTTATCAGCTTGAAAAAAAGTACTTTGGTAGTAAATTTGAAGTGACTTTTGCCCTTACCAATTAAATTCTACCAATTACTACCTATCAAAGTATTTGAATCTTATTCAGAGAGAGACTTAGTTATTGAAGAAAACATCTTCCACCTTAAAAAAAAAAAATGGTGCTACATAATAATTGAGGGGAGCTCTTTCGACAAAGCACAAGCATAGAAAGCTGCAAGCATTAAAAATCAGTATTAAGTAATAGAACTCAAAATGCTATGATGGAAAATAGTATTCCCTTTTCATCTTGACTTCCTAAGGAAATGAGTGATCTGCTGTCTGCACTCCCTCCCATCTAAGACAAGAGGAGACCTTGCGGTAATTCCACTTTTTACAAACTGAAACAAAGTACAAAAACTGCTTTTAAAAACTTTACAAAGCTTACAAGATCTCAGAAGATAGATAAGACTGTGCTCAAACAGAAAGAAACATGCAAAAAAACAGAGTCAGCACATAGGATCATCTTGCTAGCTACAGTGGTCATAAACAGAAATCACTACCAGTACAGCAACTACATTCACTTACTAAGACAGAGTTTGAACCAAAGGCAATATAAAATCTCTCAGGCTAGCAAGTCCATTTAGCTAAAATATATGGCAGTTAGAACTTTGCTTCAGGATTACATCTGAATAAGATCTATACCACAAATTAACATCTTTATAAACTTGAATTGCTATAAATCAAGAAACTTCAGGCAGAATGCACACTAAATAAAAACATTCCTGGAGTTTTGAGTATTTCAGCAGCAGTTACAGACTATATAGAATCTTCATAAGAAAGAGGAGTATAACAATTTGACAGATGAGTCATCAAAAATAGATAACAATAAATTTGTCATTTTCCCACCAGAATAAGAAAGGGAGTAATATTGACCCTATGGTACTGTTCATTTTTCAAATCACACAGTTTTTCTAAAAGCATCTGGACTCTTTGCTCAAGCATTTTGAAAATTTTACCCATTAATGCATAAGCACACAAAGAAGGTACAATGCAGCATCAGGAAAAAAGAAAAAAAAAATCTTTCTGTTCTCTCTGCTAGACTCTTACAGGAGAAAAACGTCCAAAGAAATTTCAAAAATCCTACTATCGTTACCTTACAAAATCCTTTTTTGATTGTGCTGAAATCTGGCAAAACATAATCTACCATTACCGTATTTTCCTCTCCTTTCAATCTGAAAGAGAAGAATGTAGAAGAGTTGAAAACAAGTTCCAAATCCTAACAGCTTTACTCTGACAAGAACTCCTTTGACTTAACTGGAAATTTTTCTAATTAGGATATGGGGGGGGGGGGGTTGTGCATTAAATTATTCAGAAGTAACATCTCTTGTATGTAATACCATTGTATACGTACTTGGCAATCTCCATGTCCTTGTAAAAGTCTTGAGACACATAACACACATCTTCTTTCACTTGATTAATTACATGCGTTTCATCCATAACATGTAGCTGCCTATGTAAAAGATAAAATAGTAATTTGAGAATAACTAAGTCTTAGGATTAACTATACTGTTTTCCACTGGAGATGGGCAACTATAGTTCTCAAATCACAGAAAGCTACTGTATTAGTAGCTTTAGTAGTACTTAATGCAATTTACAAAAGCATTCCTGGCATGTAAAAGTGAGTTTACTAGTTTCCTATTTCACAATTCAGTAAATACAAACATTTACATGCATTTGCTCAAATATTCTAAGAGTGCGATGAACCCTTCATGATGTGTTTCAGTAGTGTATTACTGTTTGATAGCTTTGAGCTGTCTTCCTAAGAGCCATAGGCATAATCCTGCAATTAGTTCTACTAGCAAAGATCTTTACCTAGAAAGAGGTTCCAAGCTGAAGGATCCTAAAGAAAACTGATTCTATTCTATTCTATTTGTGGTATGAGTAGAATCAAACTGTATAACTTATTTGACAGTTAACAAATTGGCTGATGATCTACTACTGGGAGTTCTCAAAAAAAAAATGTAAGTACATATAATTGTGAACATGTGGATAACCTCAGCAGCTTCAAGAGTCCTGCACTTTGATGAATTAGGCCACTAATGCTAAAAATAACAGCTTAAACTGTCAGCCAGTAGATTATAATAGACAAAGATTCCTTTCTCCTTTAAAGAGAGTTAATCTAAAAGTCACAGAATGAATGCCAGTATCTCCACAAACTTCTGGCTTATTTCATATCAGGTCTCAAGATGATGATCAGCACGCTCTACCTGTAAGAGATGATCTCCTTTAAATGGTTGGTTAAGAGTTTTCCTCCAACATTGATCCTACAAAAAAGGAACAACACAAGAAATTTTGTCATTGTTAAGGCATAGCAAAAAAAACACTTCTAGAAAATAAACAATACAGTTTACCTGATAATTGCCTCTTTCTTCTTTTTACTTCTACAATAAGGTACAATGTGTGTAAAAGAGTATCCGCTATCCACAATGATACAACATAGCTCGGATGGATTATCCCGGAAATATCTATGTGCGCTAAGAGCACCAGCTGAAATACAAAAAAAAAAATTTCCATTTTATATCAATATACATTTTTAGAATTTATATTGATATGAAAGAGTTTTTGCTTCATAATTTTGCATGCCTTTGACAGACTTCAAAGAACTCAGAATGGAATACTAGAGCCAGATGAGTTAGTTCTGACAGTGGATAAAATTAAGTATTGTGTATTCACCCCTTTATTTTCTTCTAAAAGTTCTGGTCCGTGTTTGGTTTCCTCCCCTAAAGTCCAAGTAGACTGAGCACACCACAGTTTATCAAACCTATCTTAAGAGGTACTTATGTCCAGCTATCTTTCAGAAGGGTCATTGTGATATTATTCTCACATGCCATTTATGGTACAATGTATTTCATTATTATAATGCTATGCAATATTTGTTAGTTCAAAAGAAAAGAGGAAGGTTGTCAAAAATCTTCATGCAAATCTTTGAAAGGCTTTCTCAAATGCTATGCTATCTCCTGGATTTGGATGAATTCATCCAAATAGCTCTGTCCTCTTGTCTCTCCTCAGATTTCCTTTAACTATATACTATCACGCTTTCAGACAGCGGTATGAGAATATAGGAGGAATTTATATAAAAATATTTAATTAAGCTAGAGAGGACCAGGAAAGGAAATGAAGAGATTTCCTTACTATGTTTTTATAGATATCAGTTAAACTTGAATACGTGAATACGAACTAGAAAGAAACATACTCACCATTTACTCTAAGAACTGCTTGGAATTGATACTCTTCAAATAAAATTTCATTCATAGATTCTTGTATTGAACTGAAGTTAAAATAAGGTTCAGTGATAATAATATTGGTATCTACAAAATCCACCTATGAAAAAAATACATCAAGAGTGCCGTTACGCAAAAATTGGAAGCGAATATCCCACTACCACATATTGCAATAATTAAAGAGCATTAAAATTTGGAGATGTGATTACTACTTGCCATATCTATTTGTAGAAGCTAGACTTAGAGTTTTACTTTTTTTATTTTTTTGAAGACTTTATGAGCAGTGATACAACTGTATCACATTCATGGTTTAAAACATAATAGAAACAAATATCTTCATAGGTATTCTTCTCCTGTTTTTAATGTTACCACCCTTACAGATTTTAATGAAACAAAGGGATACCAATAAAGAAACACTAAATACACACAAGATTCTGTGATCCTATCAACAACAGAAAGATAAATAAATCTCTAACAGTTTGGCATTTGCATCAAGACATTATTTTTCAATTAACCAAAGGTGACATCCTGAGCAAAGTAAAAATCAACAACAAAATTCTCAATGGCTACTAATGAGGTCCGCATAACATCCCAGACTTTCTGCTATTACTGATATCTCAAACTCCTTTAGAAGGGACTTCTTCAGAGTATTTTCATCATAACTGGATTTGGCCCTAGAAATACTCCCAACAGTATTGCTCTGTAGTCTTCACTCATGAAGTAGAATTAAAAAAAAAAAAAAACTTCTTGAAAACATGACTAAACTAAATCTAGTTCCAAAACTAAACTGAAAGCTCGATATCAGAAGTCAGCATTGTCACCATACTTAAACATATACAAAGATATCTTGAGGATTACTTTCACTCTCAATACCATTCTGCCTCCTAGGTGTTACACAGAAATACTTTGGAAGTTACTAACTTTAAACAACTTTAAACTATTATTTCCTAGAAAAGAGAAGCTTCACTACACTCTTTGGGCTAAGTCCAGCTGGTGTGGTAAAAAAGAAAAATTAAATTCCATATAATTTTATTTTATGCATTGCTTACTGATGGGCAGTTAAAAATACAGTAACCTATGTCTTTTGGCCTACTGTCTTACTTTATCCCTCTTTTTTATATCAACAATTTCTTAATCTATAAATACACTGTATTTTTTTTTAAACTAACTTGATTTCCTAATTATATTGACATGCATTTAAACCTTAACATATGCACTTCAGTATGAACACACAAGACTGAAGAACTTTATATGCATTCCAAATTGTTACACCAGAGCTCAGTCATAGTTCTCGTCAGTAAACAAAAAAAAAATTCTAATTTAAGTATCTTTAAAAAAGAACAGTAAACTTAATAGTTCCATCTATTCAGTATTTGAAATATTTATGTCATTTCTATTAGTCAGTATTTAGCCTATACAAATCTGCAATAAAAAAACGTTTCTTACCTGATACATTTCTTTTCCAAAAAGATAATCCCAAACTTGTCTCTGGACATCCCAGTTCACCAAGTAACCCTATAGCAAATTGGAAAAAAATAAACAAACCACTATTTAGAAAATACAATTGCACTTTGGTTAAGAGTTACTAGAAATCTAAAAGTGACAAGTGATAGACTAGTAATATAAAGAAATTAGAGAATAAAAATACCTAAATTTTCCCAACTATATATTAAGGAGTAAATGTTAGGTAGGTGAGAGGATAAAGGATGTTACACAATTAGCATTCCCCACCAATGTTTTAATTGCTATGTTACAGAAGTAATATAAATCATGTTTCCTATACACATTTTTCTGCTTGGCAGGTTATGGAAGCATTGTTAGTTCTGAAGTTCATATTGCTGAACTTGATTCTTGTACAGTACTGTATCTAGCCCTCAAACTGTGGCATACTTTATGAAAAATATATTCCTTAAAACATCAATTAACAACATGCTCTACTGTTAAACTCGGGATATTTTACTTACTTTCTGAAAAGGGAGAATATAAAAAAGGCCAGACGGATCTTTAATTTCATCCAGTTGGTTGGCTGTAAAGGTTTTCAAGCGCGCCGTCTTTGATCTGAACTGACAGTTGGGAATAACGCTAGAAAAGATGGGCAAGTCCACTGTAAGCGGGGGGCAGGGGAGCCCCGCTGCCCGAGGGCGGCAGTGCCTGCTCGGGGCACGCCTGACCTCGCGCTTTAACGCGCATCTGGCTTCAGCCCCCACCGGGACCCGGGCACCCAACGAGCCCTGCGCCCCTCCGCAACCGGGGAGGACACGGCCACGACACAGAGCCCTGGGGGCTTCCCCGCGCCAAGGCGCCGCCACCCGCGGGAGCGAGCACCCTCCCTCGGCCAGGCAGGGCGCACATAAGGAGACAAAGCCAGTTTCCCCACCGCCTCGCGGGGAGCGCTGATGGTTGAACGGCCGCGAGACCAGCACGCGCCGCAGGGGGCGGGGCCCGGGGGCGCCGCAGGGGGGCGGGGCCCGGCACGCACCGCCCTCCGCGGCAGGCGCGGGCGCGCTCGCGACCAGCCCCCGCTTGGGGGGCTGGCGGGGGGAGGTGAGGCGCGGCCTCCCGTGCGCGGAGCCGCCGGCGGGGAGTCACGGGAGGGCGGATGCGGCACAAGGGTGCATGGGGAGAGATAAAGGTGACACTCGCCCGTTCCGCCCCCCGCCGGGCCTTCACCTGACGTGCGCGTGGCTGTAGCCGATCTTGGCGTTGTAGGCGCCGTTGTCCAGCACTAGCGTCGCCATGTTCCCCACGGCGCCACGGCCGCCGCCGTCCCAGTATTGATCCGCCACCTCCGTGGATCTCTATGGTTACCATAGAGTGCAAGCACACCAAGCGCGCGTTGCCTGATGGGACTCGGGAGTGCCGCAAAGAACCGCCTTCGGCGGAGCACCTGCCTCTGACGCAAGACGCTGGCTGCTCACGTGGTGCCGCTGACATCAGCGGCACTGCGGGGAACAGGCTATTGGTTGGGCGTGACCTGGAAGCTGTTGCCAAAGGGGGGCGGGGGGACGCGGCGTCGCGCCTCCGAGCGCCTGCGCCGGGCTCCCGCCCACCGGCCTCAGTGCGCCTGCGCCAGAGCTCGGGACAACTCCCCCTAGCGGACGCGGGCGGCAGCGCCCGACCGACCAGGCGGCGCCGCGCCCTGCGCATGCGCCCGCCGGCAGCGCCGCGGCTGGGCTGCGGGAGGAGGCAGCGCCGGCTTTGTGGGGCGGTAACGGGCGGGGGTCGCGCACTCCTCTCCCCCTCCCCCTCCCCCACGCCTGGGGCACGAGGGGAAAGGAGCGCCCTCCGGCGGGATGTTGGCCAGCGGAGAGCCGTTAAGGAGCCGTTAACGGGCGAGCGCGCGGGCGTGTTAGCCCGTCTCCTGTGTACGGAACTGTAAATACCTGCTGCTGATAAAGTTTATTCCGCTGCGGGTCGGCTGCAGGTCACCTCGTGGTTTCCTGAGGCTGTTAAGTGAAGCCGTTGGTGTCATGTTGAAAACAAGAACATCCGAGAGAAGATGTGATTTATGAAAATCACTTTACGTGAAGATTAAGCAAGCAACACAGGCTTTTTCTGTATGAGAATTTTACAAAAAAGGATGAAGACTATTTTTTAAATTCCACCATTATTGTTTTACTTTACTGTTGTTCTTCTAGGCTTGCTATAATTAAACTTTTATTCCAAGTAGTATAAAAAAGAGTGCTATTAATATTTTATGTCATTGACTAGATTTTGTTTTAGTGAAATTTGTGCCAAGTATCACATGCCTTTATGATGATTTTTGCTTTATTTATATGTTTTACTTACCATCACAAGCATCTTTGTTCTTATCCAATAAAGTAGGAAAGGCATTACAGTCTGGTATCTTTCCATGTAATTGGCTTTCTTGGAAATACCAGCCCTTAAAAATAACTGTTATTCTATATGATTACTCTTTATCCCAGCAAATATCAAATGTCTTTCCATAAGCCAGGATTTTCAGCAGAATGCATGACAATCTGGTTTTAGATCAATCCTCCTTATGCGCTTGTCAGTATCTTAATGACAGTATCCTTAATCCTTGCTCAAGCAGATATGTTCTCTAGTTCTTGAAGAGAGGTCACAGGAATTACCAGAAGCCTATTTTCCAGTTCAGGAGTTTCTGGATTCTTTTAAAAAAACACTCTAAAGTGTTGGTCGTTTTCTTTCTATACATGTAAATGGGCAACATAATAGTAAAATTTTGTTTTTGTAATTAACCCCCCTGAAAACCCAAAAGATACAAACCATGCAATTGTAATAAATGCTTTAGGCATTCACAATGTTACTGTGAAACTCTTTATACATAAGCAAACAATATTACTCTTAAAATAATTTAAATCTTTTATTGACAATACAAAGTTCTTAGAAGAATGTAGAAACAAAAATTCATTACAGCTGCTACTAGCTTTTCTCTTGTGAAATTAAACATGAAAAACAAAGAGAACATAATTTAATTAAGTACTTTCCCTCTTCTAGATACCAGCTCCAGCTCCATGACATATCATATGTTACAATTTAACAAATTGTATTGAATTCAGAGTTAGTTTTGCTCCTTTTTAGGACCTACAGAACACCAGTGTCAGGCTTTTAACAGTTCCACTTAAATTTATATGCAGCGGTTGATTATATATGAATACTTTAAATCTCTGGGAACTAAAGTATATATATTTTTTATCATTAGGGATAATGAATTAGGGAAGCTCACATGTATATGCACAGTGTGTTTGTATGTGCACCTTCAGCTATATATTACGTGACACTTGTGATAATATTTTGTTGTTGATAGATACCTAATAAAGACAAAGTAACATAGCAAGGACATAAATATGACCTTCAAATGGCTCCATTGTAGCAAGCCTTGTACACTGCCTATTATGATGGTTTAGCATTGATATTTTGTGATTATCTTTTTATCTTTGAGTAATGGTCCATGAGACTTCTTAAGCCTTGCATGTCAGCATTTGAAGACCCCTTTTTAATCTTTTGCATTATCTATACCAGGCCATGCTGAACTTGTCATTTTGCAAATATGAAGCAAAGCACTTATGAAAACCAAATCAGAACTTCTCAGATCACATTTTATTTGTTCTTTTCCTACATTTTCTACTACTTCAGTTAATGGGAAAAACTAAGAAAATTTTTGTTAATTCTTCTGTGACCCTCAGGCTTCTGTGAAGTGGTTTGGGTTCTATTTAATTGTTGTTTTTTTGTTTGTCTGTTTTTTTTCTTTTTTTCCTGTCTCCCTCTGTCTTGATTCCATTCCAGTTTATACAGTTGAGAAATCCACATGACCACATGAAAAGTCAGATTCCATCTGCACACCCTCTGCAACACACAGAACTGCTTTTTTGCTCTATTCTCTGAGACCTGCAGCCTCAGAATGGTTTAACAAAACCAGCTGCAGAATCTGCAGGCTCTTTAGAGTGTCCAGAGAGGAAGAAGTTATTGCATTCTTTGAGCCTGACACCAGAAGTGTTACCATGGACTTGGCATCCCTAAACTGAACTCCATGCACCTTCCTTTATCTAGCTGATGGGGAAGGGCAAGCTGGTGGATGGGGTTACTGCCTCATGGAAAACTCTGTTTGTCCTTGGGTTCTTGGGTCTTCTATTGAATAGACAGAGCTCACAGTTAAGTCCTGGAAATGATTTGTGGTAAATATGAGATAGTTTCTAGGCAAAACTCTTCTTCCCTGAGATCATTTTAGTGTCCTGGACACACTCATGAGTAGAGTCTTTTGTCAGGGCGCAGTGAGGGCTGGTTGCTCCCTAAGGGATGGGGAGCTGGCAGTTGAAGGTGATACTGTGCTGTCCCACCACCCCCCAGTGAGGGAGCAGGCCTGAGGGTGGCAGCCAGGGGCAGCCCAAAGCCCAGGCGAGTTTATGATGATGGGCCAGGTCTGAGGTCAAGGCCAGGATCAGGCCTGTTGACAGGAACCAGGGTCAGATGTGGTCCCACAACGGCCGGGCAGGGCTGTGAGGATGGGGATGGGACAAGTGGTTGGCCCACAGGTAGGGGTTGGGTGGCCCGTGGCTGGGCAGGGGCAGAGCCATGGTAGGGCTGGAGCCAGCTCTGCTATAGCATTGCAGGGCAGGGATTGATGGCCCCAGGCTGGGCTGAAATGGGGGCCTGGGCCTGGGCAGGGTGGGAGAGGCTCGAGGGGGTGGGCAGGGACACGGAGGGCTGTGAGTGCCCTCAGGACGCTGATATCCTCCTCCATGACCCAACTATGAGACTGGCTATCTTTGGGCAAATGGCAGTCTGTGCTTATGTAACCTATCATGCTAGGCTTTGTCTTTGGACAATGCAAACATGGCTGTGCTCTTCCTGCTGATCAGGACTGCTCTTTCTGAAGTGATCTCTGCTGAGCAGTGGTGGTACAATGACAAAAATATATGTGATGGTCTACCAGTACAACCTCCCCTTCCTTTCTTCTCCTGTGATGCAGTGTTCCCTCAATGGATGGGAAGTCACTTTGATAAAGCAAGAGCAAAGAGCCTTGGTTGCTAGATGAAAAAATCCTACACAGCAATGTTTTTAAGTGCAAAGCGGTGAGGAAAGCTAAACCACTCTTTCCTCTTCCTGGCTATCATGTTAAGGTAACAGCTGATGACACTCACAAGATTCTTCATAAATAGTTACCTTCCTCTGTTCAGAGCAGCAGTCAGTTTTTTGGACTTTGTGTCAGGCATCATTTTCACATATCAATGGTCTAATTAGCATGAACATGTTGGCAGACACTCATCCGATTGCAAACATGGGACTGTGAGTTGGAGAATCAGTCCAAAGTCTTGATAAACATCATCTGGGGATATCCTGATATTCACTAGTGTCAAGCTCTGAAAAGAAGTGCCAGATATTCTGCACCAAGGAAGGGGTAAGATGAGGTCCTTACCACAAGGCTTTCTAATTCCTTTGGGGTGGGGGGTTGATTTGTGCATTTTCCTCCATTCAGTGTGCTTCAGGAGATGGGAGGGGGGGTCATGATTCAGATTAACCCTGCCTGACAGGCATGTTCCTAGTTTTCAGTTCAGATGATCCTGTCAGTGAAAAGCCTCTGGGCTTTCTGTTTTCTACCAGACCTATCCTAACAAAACACTTGGTTTGCTCCGTATACAGCTCATTCCCACTTTACAAATCTCTTTAAAGAGTATAATGAGGTCAGTATTACACAACTGACTGATTCTTAAATGCCTGGAAAAATCAATTGAAAATGTCCATCTCTCCTGACCTATTTCTTCATCTATAGATACTGTTTCACATCTCCAACTTCCTTATAAAGGTCCTTGGGGTTTTGATTCATTGCATGTAAATTATTAATTTGTTATGTATATGAGAAGCAAAGAAAATAGTATCTGATGTCTCGCCTCTGCAGCTCTGGACTATACTATAGAGATGCCAGAAGGCTTCCTTGTTACATGGAAGAATACATGGATATAAATCACATCTGAAAAACTTGCTAGTTTTGCCATTGTTTTTAGTATTTTCTTTTTACAATATAACTATCTAGGGTATTTGGTTAGGCATCACTGAAACACTTCAAGATACCTCTTCTGAATGAAGGAGCCCCAGAGAAGAAGATTACTGGAGGAACAAAACCATTACAAGTCATTTTATTTTTAAATGACTTGGAAATTTTGGCAGCTTGAGAAGCCATTCTCTTAAAATGAAAATAATCTGTAGGCTTTATACTTGCCACAGAGACCCAGTGAAATGTAAGCCCCTGGAGAAGAAACTAGTTTTAAAAGTTTGCATGATTGCTAGGAAATTCAGGCGAAATATTTTATATATATATATATATATATACACACACACACACACATACATATACAAAAATTTATAACCATATTATGGAAGTTTCTGTCAGCCAGCTTCTCTTCTTTTTATCTGGGCTTTTTTTCTTTTGTGTTGTGTTGCTGAAGCAGGAACCATCCTGGCTTTGTGCTGAGCCATGAACAGGCCCAAGAAAAGGCACGCAACTGTTTAGGCAGGGTTTGCTGCCTGAACAACTGTTCCATCTTCCTCTGGAAAAATAGATGGCAGGATCCATTTTGTTGCTGTTGGAGTTGTTTGGTGCATCATTTGGAAGGATTTGGGGTATACCAGATGGAAATAAATCTTAGGACTGCTTTTTTTTTTTTTTTAAGCTGGAAATTAATATTGCTTATAAAAGGTATAAAAAGTATAACTATCTCACTTGGTTAATTAAGATGAATGTAATATTAAAGAGAAAGTATGAAGGAGTTTATCTGGAAAACTTAATGTTCAATATTGATTGAAATTGCATTAAATATTGAGTATCTGTGAATGAACTCTGTGTGTGACTTGCAGCTCTGACACCTGGGAAGAGCACGGCATGCAAGTATGCTAAGCATTAACACATACAGGTACCTAAGCGTTTCATCAGGAGGAATTCCTGCTATGTGGGAATGCTAGAAGCCCATTTTTTGTTTCGCATGATGGATTTTCAAGCAAAATAACAACCGATGCTGAGAAAGCTCTGGGGTCAATGATGGCGAGCCGCACCAGGTCGCTTGGGACGTGCTGGGAGAGGGGCCCGGCATGGGCACAGGGCCGTGAGGGCCAAACGGAGGCCGGGCCCGCGCTCCGCAGGTGAGAAGGGACGAGGCTGCAGGCGAAGGCCCCCGGGGACCCTTTCGCGCCGCGCGAAGGCCATGGAGGCGAAACAGGAGTAAAGACGACACGCGCTGAGGCGAGGGCGCCGGCGGGAAGGCGGGCGGCGCCGGCGGCGCCTTTCCAGGTGGCCCCTTTTAGGGGGGGGCGGCCCTCGCCCTCCCCCGTGCGGCCGGCGCCGCTCCCCGCGCTGGACGGTGGCTCCGTCCCGCCCCGGCGCCGCCGCCCCGCCCCGGCCCCCGCCCCCGGCCTCTGTCACTTGGTGATGGTGCAGCCAAGATGGCGCCGGGCGCCGAGTGAGGGCGGGCGGAGGTAGCGGCTCCGCTCCCGGCCGTCTCCCCGGCCCGGGCCCGCGGCGGCGGAGGAGGGATGAGGCGGTTCCGCGGAGGCTGGTTGTCGTGAGGGGTGCGGGCCGGCCGGCCGGCAGGCAGGCAGGCAGGCAGGCACGCACCATGGCGGGGATCATCAAGAAGCAGATCCTGAAGCATCTCTCCAGGTCAGCACGGCGCCAGGGCGCCCCTGCGCGGGGGGAGCGGAGGCGAGGGGGAGGCTGCAGCTCTGCGCGCCGCTCCTACGGCGAGGAGAGGCCCCCCGTCCCCGGGGCCTGGCGCGGGGTGGCGGGACCGGGCTTCAGTCCGCGGAGGGTGGATCCGGGGCCGCCTTCTCGGGGTGACTGTTTTGAGGCAGAGGGGGCGGGCGGCTGTTTTTGCGGGGCTGTGCTGGGGTGACAGGCTTAAAAATGGCCATGAGCCCCCTCGCTCGACGCTGCGGGGAGCTCCCCCCCCGCCACATACACACCCCCGGCGGCGGCCGCCCCGAGGTGAGAAGGGGTCTCGGTCTGCCTGGCGCAAAAGGGAGTCCCTGAGCGTGTCACTGCTGGGGTTTCGGTTGCGCTGCCGCCGGGCAGACGGTGCCCCCCCCCTCCGTGCCGCCCCCGCCCGGCGAATTGCGCCGTCCTCCCGCTCCCCGCGGCGGCGGCGCCGCTGGGGGAGGCGGCGGCGGCGTGTGACGGGCGGGCGCGGCGGCGTCCCCGACGCGCGGCGGCGGCGCAACGGCCCCGGCCGTTGACAGGGCGCCTCGCGGCGCCAGCGGCCGCCTGGGCAAAGGGAGACCACGAGAAAGAAGGAAAGACTGGAAAAAAAAACAAAAAACAAAGAAGCAAAAAACCCCTTCCTAATTAAAACTTAGGAGGAAAAACCCTTGACAGTTCGTTTACGAGATGCGGCAGCCTGAGCTCTCGCGTGGTGCCAGGTGAGGGGCACGCGAAGGGTTAAAGGAACTTCTGCATTTTCTGAGTAACTTTGGTATCTAATGTGCCTTATGGTAAAAATAAGCACTACTGTAAAATGTCCTGGATGTGAACCACCTGATACAAACCTGTGTTTGAAAAATTAAGAGCTGTGGAAAGTACACAATGGTGACACCTGGTTAATGCATTTTTTTTTTTTAAAAAAAGCAACAGTTTAATCTCTTGCATCTTGTAAAGAAAGACTGAAGTACTTGCATATATGATCTGCCATAGTACCCCAGATTGTTGTTCTTTGGGATTTACTTGTATAATTAAAAAATGTAATCTGAAATGTTGGTCCTTTATTACTATGCTTATTTTTTTCGAAATGTTTTATTCTGATTCTGTATGGTATTTCTGAAAGGCATTTGTTTTCATCAGTACTAATAAATGGTTCAGAGAAAACCAAACAAAATAAATGACAGATTGTCATTTGACAAGTCTATTGACAGTGTACAGAGATAACAAGATTCTCATTTCAAACCCTTTGCTGTCTGTCCCTAAAAGATTGGTGGTTACAATGTATGAAGCAATTGTAATATAATTTTTCTTTTCCACCTTTTTTGTGAGATTTTGTAGCTGGGAATGCTGGTACAGACATCTTGCTTTCATCTGAGTATAACTGAGCACTCTGAGAACAGAAATGGAATACTAAGATGTCGTCTATCTTGAGTCACTTTTCTAATAAGAAATGTGTGTGAAATCATGGACTTAACTGAAGGTCTGACTGATACTGGTCACTTCCTGTCAACTGACAGTGCTATTTAGAAAGCTTTATGAAAAGAGAAATGAACTTTAGTTTCTGTGCTACGGGTTAAGGTTTATAATGTGTCTAGTAACTGGGCAGGAGTAGCATCACCTGTTTTTATCTATTTTTTTAAATCAACAGCTGTATATATTAGAATTAACCACTTTTAAATGTTGATAACTGTTTGCCTTCTTGTGTTTTGTGATAATGCTATTCAACAATGCTAGATTAATTGTTACAAGTTTAGGGATTAAAAAAAAAAACTTATGGGATATCACTTACAATTTGTGATTTGCAGTTTGAAATTTAGGCTTGTGAGCCATCCTACATTTACATTACGACAGTATATTTGCTACCCAAAAAGTGGACTGACTCCTGATTGTGGGTGTTCTTAATCACGTGACCAGATACTATCTTTTCTCCCTGCAGAGCTGGTGTTTCATTGGTTGCAGAAGTTGGTTATACAGGAGATCAGAACTCAGGTGGCACAAGTACCTGAAAAATCTGGCAATTTTTAGGTGTCAAGGATTTGTTTATCAGCCCAAGTGATAGTGCTGTTCTTTATTTCTTGATTTCTTTTAATACACATTTTGTAAGAACCGTGGTTAAAGTAGTGTTTCACACGCTATTTTATTTCAATCTGCAGCCAAATACATAAGGAAGTTACTGCAATACTGAGAATGTTCAGGGGCACTTTCACTTCAGACTGTATTGCTGTATTGGTTCCTGTTCTGCAGTTCTCATAGTTCTTCTAGGCTGATGCCTGTTTGCCATCTCCAAGAAAGCTGCTATTAGTGGCAGGATTGAAATGTACTGGAGAAAGTCCACATATAATAAAGGAAGGGTGGAAAGAATTATTCACTCCTCTTGATTTACTTTCTTTTTATGTTTCCTCTCTTTTTACTCCTTTTCTGGTGATTATATTCCTCTTTATGTTTAAACAAAGCCAAATATAGTTTGTACCTCAAAGAACAAATAGAAAATATGATCTGGTACCTTCAGTTACAGAGAAGTACTTTCCTTTTTTTGATCACTGATTCAGCAATGTTTTCCGTGAAGAATGCTGCAATATCTGTTACCTGTGCATGTTAGCAATTTTCAGCATTCTTCTAGCTATCTAGATGCCATATACAGAAAATTATGCTCTTAATTTGTATGATTAAGTAGTGCAGCTTTCATTTAACAGTTTGCAGTGCTTTTACACAGAGTGATATGTACACTAGTGTTGTGAAGGAGACTTATTCTGCATTTGTTAGCTAGGGAAAACTTTTACTAAGGTGCAAGTCTTTAAGGTATGAAAACATGAAGAAGAGGGAGGACCCTAACTGCATTTTGGAACATTTTGGTACCTAAATTGCTGTGCTTTTTTTAACTTTTGTAAAAGGCTTTTCTTACTGACGTATTACAGCTTAAAAACAGTGAAGATACATAGAGCTCATTTGTTCTGTTTGTAAAAATCTAAGTCTTGTGTCAAGGGCTGGTGATGAGTTTTTAGTTTTTTTTTCTTGTAGTCTTTTAAAACCTTTAAAAATATAAGGTACATTCCTTATCTTCCACATATGTTGTTCTTGTCCAAGGCTATAGAAAAACATGGGGAGAAGGAAAGGGGGGAACAAAATACTTTTTTTTTTTCCTGTTATTCTCAAGATCGTGGTGCTTGGGGTAGCATATGAAACTCTATGGTGTCTGCTCAGTTGAAGAGATGAGTGTGTCTTTCGGAGGCTAGGTGCCTTGAATGATGCATAGGTGTTTGTCAGCTCCTTACTTGGTGTTAGGTCCTTTTTTTGCTAATGTGGATCTTGGAGTGTCTTTGTTTCATAGTATAGCTGCCCTAAAATGAAACCAATATACCCAAATAATGTCATTATCAATTACAAAGATAGGAATAAGATACAGTGCCTAGGAGTCTTCTGTGTAGTGCCAGGATCATTTACTTGTGTTGTTTCAGAATCTTCCTTAGTGATCTGAAACACATGTTGAATCTTCATGTGTGCAGTTGCATGGTTTTGTGAGTGAGAAATTTCTTGTTAAACAGCAGCTTTTCTTCCAAAATTTTCTGTTGACTGCTCTACCAGGATAAGCACAATACCCTTCTTAGTGTTACTTCTTTTTCTTTGGTTAGGCTTTGTAGACAAGTGTATAAACAATGTTTTTTACAGTAGTACTGTATATTGCATTATGTAAGACTGTATTGTGCATGTCCAAATTTGCATCTATGTGGAGTTGTCTAAGTGGCCCTACTGAATATGACACTCTTCAGTTTGTCAGTGATAATGCATACCTTCAACTTAAAAAAAATATTTTTTTGTTTGCATTTTATTTTATTTGCTATCTTCACACACACAAAAAAAGTAAGAAGTTTAAAGATGTTTAGTATGGCAGAAATCTGGATTATTTTCAGTTTGAGTGAAAAGCTGATGTTCTGCACAAACAGCTTTTAGACACTTCAACTCAAACCTTCTTTGCTTTTGCTTCCCTGAAGCAATAGATGTAAAAATACTAAGTTTTTATTAAAAGAAAATTGCAGTGTAGTTTGTGTGACAAAATATTTTACTTCATAATTGCAAAATCATTCTAAAATGCATATGAAAATTAGTTTTACAAAGAATAACATACGAATTGTATTATAGCAGCACTGAATATCAGGAATCAGCAGATTTTGCTGTAGACAGTGGTGTCATACACCTTCTGGTACAGCTTCACTGCTACGCATCCTACCTAAATATTTGACCTGCATATCACACTTTTTATACCACTAGGTAGGTATGTCTGTTGGTAAGGGATGTTCCCATCTCAAGCAATTTAACGTGACTCCTTTTAGAATCTACCAGTGCAAAAGAAGTTATTTATATGGTCAGAATGGACTAGTTTCTTCTTGTAACTAACCAAAGTCTGGATGACCTTTGAAACTTCCAGCTTCTACTTGTTCCAAAAGAAGTGGGGTTTTTGCTTATTTTCTCATTTTTGCGTATTCTACTTCTATGTCATTTTAGTTTTGTGAAAGTTATCCAATTCTAATAGTTCTGGAAATACAGCCAAAGATGACAAATGTGGGCAGTTTTCCTCAAGTAAGCGTAAACAGGTTCTATGCTTGTACCAAACTTTTTACAGGATGTATTCTGTGTGACTGACTTTATGGGCTTGTGTAGTATGTGAAAAATTTCAAAACACAATGTAGGTGAAATAATAAATGCGCATGGAAGTGTGTTAGCATAACTGAGTTTATTGTAAACAAATGCTGCACCTAGTGAAAGAATGAGTGAAAAAGAATAGGTCAGTTAGTAAAGCAGAACTACTTGAGACTGCAGAGGAAAAGGAGGAGAAAGAACAGCGTAAAGTTTGATTGTAGTCCTGTATTTCTTAACTTCCTTCCTGTTTAAAATTCAGTTCTTCTTGCATTTAAATGGAGATGTCATGCTAACAATTTCATCAATGTGAATGTGCTGGTAGTATTCTGATGAGCATTAAGAAATCAATAAATGGTTTTCAACCAAAATGGAAAGCTTTCACTTCTTTGTATTTCTATCAGTAGTTTCACATATTTTGATTGCATTTTAGACTTTTGTAGTAGAACATCTGCCAAAAAGCCAAACTGAAATTATTGCAATGCTTTACTTGATGTTTTATAAAGGTATTTTAGAAATAAAACAGCAATAAAACAGCAATAATATATTTGCTGGTAGAATTCTTGATCATTACGTTCATCACTATTAATAATCTTTTAATATATCTGTAAAATCTTGTAAGTGGCTCTTCAGAAAGTACTCTTAAGATTTCAGTGGCATTTGGGTTAATAAACTCACAGAATTTAACTTTTAGTTTTTAGGTTGGTTTACATTATTTTTGCCTTTTTTTTTTAATGTATTACAAATCTGAATGCTGATTCTGCAGAAATCTTATATGTACACTTAAGTTCTCTTGCAGTTTTGTAATGAAGTCAGACAAGTTTTGTGTATGCATATGATAAATTAATCAGTAGGATTTTAGTTGTATAGTATGTGGTCATGTGCTTTGAAGCATCTCTCTTGATAGTTTTATTGGGAAATAAGTTCCAGAATGAAAATGATATTGAAGATTACTTCCTATACAGGTAGCTTAGTGCAAAGAATTCTCAAGAAGAAAGTGTGTCTAAGTAAAACCTGTGAGGAATAAAACTGTCTTATGTTCAAATGATTATGGAATGAATAAAAATCAAAATATCAAATTTCAGAAAATATAATTGTGGGTTGTATTTTACACTGAGGAGTTTAAAAGTATGTATTAAATAACTCAGAATAAGAGGGATTTTTTAAAGTATATTTTAATTTTTGCTTTCTTGTACAAGCAGACTGAGCAAAGGAAATCAGATAATTTCTGATGAAATATTAACAGAATTATAAAGGCTTACAGAAGATGATTTGTTTCACAGATTTTTGTCAAATCATGAGGGAAAAATTGCTATCAAGTAATCACATTATGGATGCCTGGTGGTTGCTGGGGAACTCAGGTTTTTTGATCTGTAGCTCCAACAGCAGTTCCTTTATGCACCTGGTAATCCTGTGGATCTGGTGCTAGCTAGAGTTCAGATCTCTTCATTTGGAGATCAAATGTCATCTTTTTCTAAGAAGAAACAGAAGAGGAACATAAGAAGTGTAAGAGCTCCAACTCGGGCTGAGGCTTTCAGTGCTTCCAGGCTTCCTGGTGTGGAAATGAGTCTTGTGTGAAGCAGGTCCCCAGCACAAACTTTGTGGCGGTCCTGTCATGCAGCTTGAGAATATGAGAGCTTTTATCTTCTCAGACTAGTTGGCTTCTTCTGTTATTTGACTCCTGAGAAAGCAGCCTTGGGAGCCAGCTACCCAGGAATCTGGAAGTTACCTGGTTGCTTACTTCTGGAACAATTTTCATGTTGTAGCTGTTCCATGGCTGGGGATCTGAAGAACTTAGAAAAATAATCATCTGTGACTAGGCATCTGTAATTCAGATCTGTGATAAATTTCTTAAATGTATCCCAACAAAATACCTACAAAGGGCACTATCCAAATGCTAGGATTTTATTGTACCCAACAGGCTAGAAGAGTGGAATTAATTATATTTAGGCTGAGTCCTCTTTTCAAAGTAAGGACAGTTAACATAGTGTGTTTTTTTTTCTATTCATTTTTTATTTATTTTAAAATTATCACAGGGTTTGCTAATTTAAATATTCTATTTCTTTAATTTTTGAGAAGTTTAACGTCCTAAACTTATATCATGCAAAATCAGGCCATTAAAAATGTGCAGGTCTTCTAGCACTGCTAAAAATATAACAACAAATCCAAGAAATCGTGTTCCCTTACCTTTGTAGAGTCCTGTATCTTTAGCATGACTTCTGAACAGGTGTGGTTGAGACACTGAATGGGAACAAATAATGTAGGTTGAGAAATTTCAGGCTAGGCAAGACAAAAGTTATATCCTGTTTAAAATTATGCTAAGAGCCTCTTATGCTGCCTTTCTGGGATATCTTCTTCTCACATTCAAAATATACTTACTGAGTATCTCTGAAACCACTTAGTTAGCTAGATACTATAGGCTTTTTCTGCGTGATTGAAACTTTCTGTATAAGCTGTTCATGTAAACACAGTTGCAGTATTATAGCATCAGACAGCAATAGATATTCTCATGGCACTCTACCATTTTACATGGATCTATTTCCCTTTTGTTTATATAATGTTATAAAGTCTAACAAGCTGTTGTAACTGCAGTTGTCTGTAGCTAAAATCCTCTTACATTGTTGTATCACTCCTTTTTCCCTTTGAACTTGATCCCTTGTGTGTCCCCTGTGTCCCATTCCCTGCAGCGATCCCTGCTGGCTGTGGTGGAGATTGGTTTGCTGTGAATATCCTTACTACCAAAATGCGTACCAGAAGCTTCTCAGAAACCGTGGCAACTGACCACTTGCTTTCACCAGGAATAGGGGCCTTTTGTCTGAATACCTTGCCCTCAGGTAACTTCCCCTCTCCCACCCTTGTAGATTAACTATAAGAGGTGGTATGCATTTATACAAATTTGGGACTGAAATGAGATCTATAAACTGTTAATTGGGTTTTCTCTCTCTTTCCTTTGTTTTTGTAATTTATAGTTCAGCAGAAAGTAAATGCTTGCTATGCGGGTTTTTTTTAAGTGCTAAATTAAATTTGCAAAACTGTTTTCTGAAGTAATCCAACAATCCACATTATAGACATAGCTTGCATGTGTAATTTCTGAATGTAATCTTTTAGGTGATTTCCCATACCTTCAGGTATTTGATATTTGTTATTTATCTTTTTTACCTATTTAATTCCTTTGTGTAACTTAATGTTTACTATCTCTGTATTGATAGGTATTGGAAGGATCAGTTCGTTCTCCAGCTAGTTTACATGATGGAATAGATGGTTACTTTTAAAAAAATTAAAGTGGATGTAACAATTAACTGTAATGTCTTACTGAAAAACCTCATTTTGTTGCAAAATCCAATCAGTTAGCATTAATAAGATATCTGCTAATGTCACATAAATAAGTGGTGCAGTTTCTAAAAAGCAGATATAGTGTCATGCTTTTGCACTGCACCTTTATTTCTTAATTTAAATTTATAAATTTATTTAGCATCAAGTGACATTTCCTTGCATTAGCTACAAGATGTTGTATTTTGAATGGAATGTATTAGTCCTCAAGTACAAGCCAGTTCTCAAAATGTGATTCTTAAAATTTGATCTCTTTATTTGTGCTACCTGCGATACAGATACTTGCATATACCTTGCCAGATGTGTTTTAGTATATTAGGAATTTGATGTTTTCTTCTACTCAATGTAAACATTAAGCTCTGCCATGTATAGGATTGTCACGTTTTAAAACAGATTTTATTTATTAGTCAATTCTATGCTTAGGTAAGTGGTACATGAAAAGACTTGTGGAACAGAGAAACTAATGTTGGTTCGTGTGAAGTTGTATCATAAATGAAACAGAAGTTTACTGAGCAATGTTTTACTTATAAGATGATTACTATTCATGCAATGTAAGCTCCTTGTTTTTGTCCATTGCTTGGCTATATCTGAGCATATCTGCCTCAGGACATGTAATTAGATAACAGCTATTGATGACAGCAGCTATTTCTGTTGGGTCTGTTTGTACTCAGAGAAGAACTAGTAAAGTTTTGCCAAATATAAAGTAATTATATAATAATACACATGGGAAATTAATTTATTAGGGGTAAATTTATATACAGTAAAGTTAAGAGAGTTGGTAGGAATGTAACTATTTGAGAAAGTATGGGACGGGACTTTGAGTTAATGGATGAGCATATTAAGTTGAGAAGAACTGGGGTTTACTTTGCCTTTTGGAAGTCAGCTGCAGTAGGAGTCCACACTGAAGTCCCTTATGTGTAGTGATGAAATGGAAGCAACTATTTGGAAAACATCAGCAAAGCAGAGGTACTATTCAGGCACCCCGCCTCATAGGATGGGAGAGGTAAGGGAGATTGAGTAACATTGCACCAGACACCTTACAGAAGTATGGGCTGGTTGTTGGGTCAGGGTCCTACCTGGTGATCTGCCTGGCAGGGGAAAAAGGAAGACCCGGTTTTCAACTACGATAGGTCGAAATGCCTGATGAATATTAGATGGTTCAGGTCCTGTAGCCTGAGAGATCCCACCTGAGCTATATGGATGTAAGTAGTGTCATGGTCTTGTCTGGTGTGCTGTGACCCATGGCCAGCTGAGAACAGTAGACCTAGGCTGGGCATTCAGATATGGGAATGCCCTGTCCTGCTCCAGAGGGATGGCTTATGAGAATCTCCACAAGGTGGTGTGCAGCAGATCATGTTGGGCCTCACCACGTTGGGCATTCAGCGAGTCATACAGGGTTCTCAATCTTGTACTCAGCCACCAAATACACACCTGGCAATTCTGCAGAAGTTCAAAGTTCAATTAATAGAGCATGAGGTGTACTTGTGATGTGACCACATCATGCATGGTTAGTGCACACCTTGATGTCAGAGGGAAGAAGAAGGTGCCAGTCTGGTATCACAGATAGTGACGGGTGTTCTTGAAAACTCTGCTGTTATATGCAGCTGCTGCTATTGGTATTGCTATCTCTGAGTCTCCTGTGATTCTCCATAGCTTGTAGCATTAAGGAATGGTAGCCCCTGCAGTTTATATACTGATAGGGACCACCCGGAAGGAAAGTGTGTCCAGCATGGATTACCAAATGCCGTACGTGTTGTTGATATAATTGGCCTCTGGGTAAAGTCTGGAGGATGGCCTCTCAGACTGCCACAATTTTGCTCATCACAGTTTTGTGTACTAGTTACCCACCGGCTGCTAATAGTCACGGTGGTGCGATTTTACAGTGCTATGACATGTTCTGGTGTAGATTGTGAGGGTGCCACTGTCAGTTTTCTTTTAGTCCAGGAATATTAAAATTTATCCTCACAAATGTTTATTCTCTACCTAATGTACTGTGTGTATTCTTACCTTCAATAAAGAACTTGAAGTGCTTATGTGTCTGAAAGTGTGTCTGGTTAATCCTGCTGTGCTGTAGCAATAAGAGAAAAAAAAAGTGTTATTTTACAAACCCTGCCACATGAATGCATTAATTCTTTTTAAATTCTGTTAAGTTTTTGATTTTGGTACTGTATTTTATCCTGATGTTCCATGGTCCTTAAAATGTTGTTTAATGAGTGTTTCCTTCTATTGGTTTTAAATGTGTTCCCTTTTAGTTTCATGTATGTATTTGTTTTTACATTAGGATAAATGAGCACCCAATCAGCTTTTGTGCATTGTTCATTACTTTGTCATTAATGTTTCTTTTTATCCTCTTCATTTCTAAATTAGTTTTAATAATTCAGAAATTGATATAATATCCAAGATGAGGGCATGCTGTCATACTTTATGATGACATTTAGTACTACTTTCCATTCATTTTTTATATAGAGTAGTACTTTCACTTTTTTGTATCCCAGGCAGCTTTTTGTCAAATTGTATCTTCTGGTTTTATTTCCTAAAAATGTATGTTTTACTTAGAACCCCGTAATTTTTATGAATTATTTCTTCAAGTGTCCAGTACCTTGTATTGCCAATGAGTCAACTGCTGTTCAAAGCCGTTAGTTGGTGTCTTAGGTTCCTCAGAGTCAGTTTACTTCAATGTTACTGTCAACTTTTACTTGTCTTAACTTGGTCTGTGGAGCTAAAACTCATCTACTCCAAATCTTACATAAAACATAGTTAATGCCTTCATGCTAGGTGAAATACTATTTTAATACACTGCATTAAAACTAGAACATCCCTAAGAAAGCGAGGATTCATTCAAAGGCTTCTGTTACTCCACAGTTCACCACCTTTTTCTGTAGCATTACTAAATATATTCAAATGTCTTTAGATTTTTACATATCCTTTTGACATATTAGATACTGTTGCTCTTGTGGTCTCCTGACAAGTTTCTAATAATGTAGAGCCCCTATTACATGGTTAATTTTTCTAGCACTTTTTGTGGTGGATGTCTTGGTCAACATTTTTTAAAGAACCAAGAAATGATATCAGCTGGCTAACTATAATCTTATTTCATATGTTTGAAGGATTAAAATAGACGACTTTTACGGAATTTGCATTTGTTTGTTCCTGGTCCATCACTTTCGTGCAAGCTTCTCATTGTTCTCATTCGATACAGGTCAATCACTTGTTGCATCTATAAAGTCTGTCTTCTTCAGATGACACCTTTGCTTAATGACAGTGAAATCTTTTTAATCCTGTGTGACTGTTTTAAATCTGTCCTATCCTTTCTCTTCTCTCCTTTCCCACTTGGATCAAAAAGGCAATGCTATTCAGAGCTCTTCTGAATGTCATTATGCTTAATGTTATTGGTATGTAGAGTTGTTTTTGTTCTAGGGAGTCTGTTGTCTTTTCTCCTCCTGGACTTGCTGTCATCTAAATGGACCTAAGCACCTTTGTCCTTTGGGCTTAACTATTGATGTGCTGCTATTGCAAAAGTATGGCAATGGTCCTGAACTGAGTATTTGCAGGTGAAGTTTTGTTCATGAGAGACTTTGATGTTGCTTCTGGCTACAGGAAATAAACACAGAGAGGAAATTATTATGTTCCTTGCAGCATGTTATTTGGTGTTTTCTTTTTTCTTTTTTCTTCTTTGTTTTTGGCTTGGTGAAAGGTGGGAGGAGCACTAATTAGGGAATTTTTCAGACCAGGTTGGCTGTTAAAAATCAGCTTTAATTTGTGGTGTTACACCAGATGAGAGGAACTCATTCATAGCAGTAGACACTCTGGTGATCCCAATTTTTTTTTTCTGTGACAGTTTTGATGAATGGTTAGTTCATCTATCTTCAGTTTAAGTGTGAAATCTTAAAATTCCAAATGATACAATAAGCAGAATGATACTAGGCCTCCTTCTCTCTGTTCCCTAGAATCGTGGAAACATGTATCTTCCTCAGAACTACAATTAAGAAATGAGACTGTGTTTCTTGCCTCAGAAATTGTATGGAATTCCTTAGTGATCTAATAACTTGGTTCAGTCAGATGAAATTGGAAAAAAAAGAGTCATCTTTATTTTCCATTCCTATTATTTTATTATTGACACAGTTGCCAGTTTTGTTAGGACACGCTGTCCTTTTCCAAAGCCTGTTTGTTTGAACCATTCCTCTTTTTTAAAGAGTTCTAGTTCATAACATGGAGATAAGCAAAAAAAATTGGCACATCTTAGATTTAATATTGTCTATCATGATCAGAGCATATACATAGGAACACCTCATTGAAGGAACTTTACTTAAAAAAGGGGTGGAGGGATATGGTAGAAGCAGCAGAATGGATTATATATTCAGTAGATGCGCAAAACATCTGAGAATCCCATTCGAAATGTGATCCAGGCTTTAATTATTTCTATATTAAATCCAGAGGTTGGAGTTTCAGTTGAATTTGACAAGGCATCTGGTATTCTCTTCAAACCTTTGTGGAATAGTAATCTAAACTTCATGTGATCAGTGGCATTTATTTTATAAAGCATAAGCTTGTGCTTTCAGAGTTTTCTCTTCTGTCCTCTCTGATGTTTTCTCTAGTTTTTCATCTTGACTGTTGAGCACTGTGGAGAACTCTGTTCAGAGCTCCAAGCCTGTGTTGTCAGAAACAAAACTCTAGATTATGCATCTTCTGTCAATTTTTATTTTTTTTTAAATATATCTCTGGAAGCTATTAATTCCGGTCCTAACAAAATATGATTATAACTTATTGCACCACATATGACTCTTATTACTGTGCTGTTATTGTGCAATCTTTTATACTTTTCACTAGCCACTTAATAAGTACTCTGCATATGAAAATTGAACTGTCTACCTGCATAATAATATTTAACATATATATGTGTGTGTGTACATATATATACACACACGTACACACCACACACAAGTGTGTGTATATATATATGTGTGTGTGTGTGTGTATGTATGCCCAAGGGAGATAGGTCAAGTTGTTTGTGGTATGGATAACTTCCTATTTCCTGATTCTTGGATTTAAAGTCTCAAATATTTTATAGCGTTAATGTAGCTTGTAGAATTGAATATTGAACTGAATTGAAATTGACATTACAGATACAGTAATTCAAACCTCAGAATATATGCTTTGAGAAAGGAAGGGTGGTTTGTAAAATTTAATGCTTTAGTTTTGTGAAACTGAAACTAAATCAATGAAAACATTTTTGCCAGGAATATCTTGTGGTATTAGCAGACCAAGTATGTGCAGTCTCAGTGCAGTGATGTTTAACTGCAACAGCATGTTTAACTGCAACAACATAACAGAAAGCCTTGGTGAACTCAGATATGCCCTTTATTCTATTTCTGTTCCTCTTGCTCTTCCTTTCAACTTTCTCTATTGTCCTTCTTTATTTGATTTTTGTACTAAGTTATACGTGTTAACACTTAGTCTGTTCCCTAGAAAAAGAATATTGGTCAGGAGTTCATGGGATGTTGCAAAGGGAAATGACCTTATTCTGTAGGCCTCTGCTCCCAGTTTGACACAGTTTTTAAGGAGTAACCAATTCACCCTAAGGAATGAACGCTAGAATGAAAAACAAATTACAAGTGTTTGTGTGTAGGGAAGGTATTTGCATGTGCCAAGTCAGAGACAAGAATGTATGCATATGACGAAGCTGGTTACAGTCTTAATTCCAAATAATAATATGGAGACCTCTTATTAGAAATAGAGAAATTTTAAATGGTTTTCCATGTGTTTACTATATCAAATATGATAAAGATTTCAAATTACTATGTACAAATTACTATACAAGATTTTCTACTAGCCTTATGAGAAGTACCTCTCTACATAGAAATTGTGTAAGTAATATCATAGCCTAGCAAGTTCTGAAAGTTCAAGCAATTGAGCATTCCACATCCAAGGGATATAATGGTTCTTTGAATACAGGGAAAATTTGTCAGCCTCAAAAGGCCTAATGTCTCCTTTTTAAACTTTGACTGACAATAAATATTTGAAAACATCTTCAAGGCACTGTTAACAGCAGAGTTTATTTTAGAAAAATATTAAAATGTGATTTAGCAATAAAATTAAAAAGTAATAATATTAAATTCCAGATTTTATCCGGGTAACAATTTTCTCAGTGATGGTTATGCCAACTCATAGCAAGTTCAGCACTGAATTAGAGGCACATCAACCTGTCTGTGGCACACATTCTCCCTGAGTCTCTGTTGACTCAGTACAAAGCAGAAAGAAAAGTCAAAGCAGCATGGCTTGGTGCAGCATGTCCTGATTCGATGTACCATGGGATACTAGAACAATACAGTATGGAGAGATGTGTTATCCTAAGGGTATTTTTTTGAATTCAAAACGCCATTCTCTTTGTCCTTTGGCTTATCTTTTACTTTTGTCCATGAAGTTCTGAATTCTGTAAACTTCCATGGCTTTTGTCTCACTCCCAAACTAACTGGTACAATCACATTTTGTTTTTCAGGCTAGCTGCCCATATAGGCTGACTTCTAATTTTTTGTGTAAGTTAGAGGTCACCATGTAAAACTAAGGCATTTTCATTTTATTTGAGGTTGTATAAAAGGGTGCTAAAGCGCTGAAAATATCTTGAGAGAGAAACAAAACAAGTACATTCTGTAGAACAACTGAGGCTACAAGAAGCAGGGAATTAGCAGAGGAACTTGAAATGACTTGACATCCTCTGGGGAAAACTGGCTCTGGACAAAGCAGGTGGAAGATGTCGTGTGGTTGTCACATATTATGAAGTTACTGTGGGTTTTGGAAAAATGCCACTATCCTCCCCAGTATCCACTTATCAACCACATTCCCCCTGTGGAAGTGGAATGGAGAAATCTGCTACTAGAGGTGCCTAAACCTGAAATACTTGCTCACAACTCGCTTATTAATGTTTCTTTCTGTGACTCTTGAACTGGAAGGCGTCGTCCTGTACTCTTCTGCTGGTCTGTGCTGAATGAAGCAGCACTCAGAGCTCTCTTCCTTCTCCTGACTGCAGAAGAGGAGATGTAACAAACTCAAAGCAATGTTCTTGAAGAGTTAAAAAATGATGCAGGAAGGGGAGAAAAATGGCACCGCTTATTGAAATTGCTTTCCCTGTCCTTCTGCCCCTTCTTGGGAGGGACTGGCTCCTATTTTGGCTGTCTGAAGCATCAATCTTTTGCTGGGTATCAGAAATAACTCAGGATTGGCTTTGCTGTCTCTATTCTCCTCCTGAATAGTATTTTGGTGTCTTTGTCACTGTGAAGCTTGGAAACATTCCTGTGGATCCTCTGGCTTTCGCTGTGATGTGTCTGCAATTGAACCCAAACTGATTAGATTTGCCTCCAGGCTTGTGCGGCATAGCAATAGGGAATCCTGAAAGGAATTATTCCACAGAGCACCAAAGTCTCATGAGACCCTGAGCCTTGGCCTTATCCTGCTGCTTCATATCTCTTATCTGGGCACATTTTGCAGTCTTTGCAGTTCCCTGGAGCCAAGTTCTCCCAGTTTCCTCTCCCCACAGAGGCAGAAGGCTCCATACTGCCTTCCTGCTCCTGGGTGGAGGGTAATACATGTGTGTGTGTGTGTGTGTGTGTGCGCGCAAGTGCATACTTACCCTGTGCATCAGTCTACATGGAAATTGCGTATACCAAATTTAAGTGGTTGGCATGAATTTTTGTATACAAAAGCTGGTGATGGAAAATACATAATGAAATTATGGCGTACATTTAAGTGGCAGAATATTTTGACATTTGTTATTTAAATGTGACTTAAGACTCACAAACTGGCATTATTTTAACATTGATCATTGTCTAGAAAATCTAGAGAGATAGCGATATTATGGTATGATTGAAAACATTTAATGGCCATTTTATTTTTCTAGAAATGAATTAGCTATGTCAGATGAAACTTCTCAGTATAAATTCTTAGATATGAGGCTTTGTTTTGCATTGACTGACAGGATTACTGCATGTTTTACTTAGGCAGGTTATTCAGCTTTTCTCAATGCTTTTTCTCTTTTATTCTTAAGAGATAAAAGGGACAAAAAAGGATGAATGGAAAAAGTTAAATATTTTAAGTCATTTATTCCCCTCTTCATGCTTCTAACTGGAACACTTAGAAGTGCATCAAATGTCAGGAAAATCTGTTTGTAGACAGCCTTATTTTAATATATTTGTAGTACTGAAATTATTAAAATGTATTATTTCTGATTCTAACAAAGCTCATTCCTGCTGGGTAGTTTATGCTTTTTAAGCAATAAAGAAACAACTGCAGCTCTTCTGTCGTAACCAGCTTGTTAGTATTATTTGCAAATACATCTTGAATAATTTAAGGATGACTTGGTATAGTCAAAAAGAAATTATTTAGAAATGAGTTTTTAACTGTGAACAAACTTCACCACCACTATCACTACCACCATAAGAATGTCTTAATCTTTTTGTAGAACTCCTCTTTATGATTAAACTGACAGATGATGAAATTCTGTAGGATTATGATATCTGACTGACTGTTTTATAGGAACCATAAAATAAGCGTTTTGGTTTTGTCAGGCTAGGCAAAAGGCGTTTCCAAAACTTACCACCACAAGAACACAATAGAAGTATTGGACTGAGAAAATGCCTGCCATATGCTTCGAGTTACAATTGGAGACTGTTAAGATGAAGAAGGCTTGCCAGCCTTTTCCCTCTTCTTTTGCTGTCCTTCCCCCATATATATTAACAAATACTTAAAACTTTGTATAGAAATTGGTCTCTTGAATGCGAAGGAAATACGTCTGAGTTGCATCTCCTAAGGACATTGCTTCAGAGCAATGTCCAGTCATTTTGGACAAATGGAGCACTTTGCTCTCTGCCTGGAGAATATCAGCATAGGGAGATTTCAGTGAGAAGAGTCCCAAAGCATAATGCAAATAGTCGTATTCTCTATCTGTGAAATTAAATCCTAATTTGTGAGCAGGAGCAAATTTCCATGGTAGAATGTAGGTGCTATTAATTAAAGCCTATTCTTAAGCTTGTAGTAGATTGGATATTGCAGTTGTTGATCTGAGGGTACCCATGATTTTGCCATGTTATCGTAAGGATGAGAACCACTTAACACAGTTACGTGTTCTGGTCTATTGTATCAGTAAATCACAGCACCTTTTAAGTATAGTGAAATTTATTGCATATGTTCTCTTCTGAATAATTACATTTTTTTTAGAGTTTGTGTATCATACTGACCTTTCAAATTTTCATCCTAGATACTAAATGCATGAGATTGCTGTGTACATGTAGTGTGTGTGTGTTTCTAATTTATGTTCTTTATTAAATTCTATGATTAAACCTGAATATTATAAATAAAACTTTTCTTTTTGAAATCTAAAGTGTAAATATAGATAGAAAAGTACTATGTAAAAGTAGTACCTTTTTGTTTCTTCTCTTAAGTGAATTCTCAGCCACTCCTGCTTGCTCCAAGAATGACAGTATATGTTGTAGGTTTGGGAGTGATTTTTTTTTTTTTTTTTTCTTTCCCCTCCTCCTTCCAAAACCTAGAGAAGCATGAAATGGATTCAATTCTGTCTTACAGATTATAAAATCAATACTTAACTACATTCTAATTAAAGATTCATTATTCAGGGTGATGGACAAACAAGAAGTACTATCTCATAATATATTTAATTCTGTGCATTTACTTGTAAATGGAGATGATTAGATGAAAGAAATTTAGAGGGACAAAGCACATGTGAAACATCATAGTACTATTTCTTTCTAGGGTGAAATTATACTCTAGTGTTTTTTTTTTTCTTTCTTTCTTTTTTTGCAGAACATTGCTGAGTTAAATTGTCAGCTATGTGTGGGACAGCTCTGATTGCTTTATATGCATTTACTTAAGATGCATGTTTGCTTTTAGGTTCACCAAAAATCTGTCGCCTGACAAGATCAACCTGAGCACATTAAAAGGGGAAGGTCAGCTGACCAATTTAGAGTTGGATCAAGAAGTGCTTCAGAACATGCTGGATCTACCAACATGGCTTGCTATAAACAAGGTCTTTTGCAATAAAGCATCTATTAGGGTGAGCATTTTATTATGTTGGGATGGTAATTAACTAAAACTTTCCTTTTTCCCTTTTGTCTCTATGAAATTTCAAGCAGTATTGTATTATTAGAAATTGTGATGAATACTTAAAATTTCAGAGAGAAAAACAAAGATTTTATCAGCAATAATTGTGTCCTAATTTTTGTTTCTCATAGGGTGGGCAGAAACAATGAAAATGAGCAATTTTTTTCTCCTTTCTGAGTAAATTTCATCATGCACACTTTAAAATAGGGGTAGAGATAAAAGCTTGTCTTTACCCATGGTAATTACAGTCTCTTATAATTATTTAGTATGCTCTTTTGTATGTGTTATTTCTTCTCTTTCCCTTCTTTTTCTCTTGCTGTCCCTCTGGTTCCTTTCCCATCTCCAAAAATGTCTTTCAGAGGGATTTTGCTCTCCGTGGAAATGTGGAAACACTCTGCTTTTCTGATCCTTATGGCTGCTAAGAAATGAGGCAATGTACATTGTCTTCAATCCTAGATTATACTAGTGTAAGAGTAAGAAATGAAGCTATGGCTTGGGTTTTTTTGACTGAAGTTATGATCTGGTCTGGTCAAGGTTTGGCAGTTTGTTGTTGTTGGGTTTTTTTGGGAGATTGTCCTGGTTTTTCTGAATGCAGTGAACATTCTGAATGCGATGCTTTGTTACAGACATCCGGTTATTTATAGGCCAACAGTACAAATGTGGATTTTCTTTCCTTTTAAGGAAGGAATGTGGAAGACAGTGTTGCTTTTCTTAATGTTTGACAACTCAGTATTAAAGAGACAGATTCTGTTTTGTCTCTCTGTGTTTTCCTTTCAATGATATGTAGGTTCTGAAGTTAATTTTCTTTCAGGTGTTAAAAATAGTGTGTGTGCACAAGCTTATTATTCAATATTTTCAGATAAACTTGACATTTTGAAAGTAATATACTAATTTGAGTCCAGGAGTTGTAACTATACATAGCTAAAACACATTTTAAACAAGTACTTCATTTTACTTTACTTTAAAATAATGTTTTCTCTTGCAGATACCATGGACAAAATTGAAAACACATCCCATCTCTTTGGTGAGTTCTGAAACCAACTCCTAAATAGCTCTGTGTAGCAGAATTAATCTCAAATATTTATATAGTTCTCTTGAACTGACTTAGAAATAATTTAAACATTAACAGGCCTATACTAAGCTTCCTCTGTGTAGCAGCAGATCAAGATAAAATACCTTAAAGTTTCTGGTAGTTGGTTTATTTTTTACTATCTATGGCTTTGAGTCTAATCATCATAATGTTTGACTGTTAGATGATCTCTATCAGAAAAACAAGTTCTTCAATCATTATGTCGTATTTCAGCTTTACCTGACAGGTAGTTATTTGTCCAACTAGTGCTGTTACAAGTTCCTGCCTATCTTTTAGAACTATCATTTATCAGGCTTTTTGCATTCTACATCTATACCCTACCCATTCATCCCAGCTATAGCAGGTTTGACACAAGTCACATTTACAGTCACAAGTCACAGCCCAAGAATTCAGTTTGGATGTAAAAGATGTAAATAAGACTCAACCCAACTGGAATAAAGCTAATTCTTGTTTTTCTGTTTTATTTTGTTCTTTATTTTTAACAAGTATCCTAAGAAGTGTGGGAGCGCTGGAAGTAATTTGCTTGAGATTGATAAGCCTTCTTAATGATATTTTCATAAGAATAAAAGAATACTCTTTTAATTGTCATGCTTTCCAAACTCGCTATGAATACTTGAATGTGTAATTCCTTAGTTCTGAATCAGACTTGGAAAAATCTGTTGTTTTAAACCTTGAGGTATTTGATAGTGATCCCTTGCTTGTACCACTTTTTCCTCCTGACACACTGAGCTTAAAGTGTGGTAGTGGTGAAGTGGGATGATGTAACCTCTTGACTGTATGATGTAACTGCCAAATTAGAAAATCAGTTTAAGCTGTGCTATTCTTAAGGATTTCATACTTCGACCTACAGTAGCAAGGCCTTACTGTTTGCTTAGCTTGTAGTGAACTTAGTAAGCAATCTTTGAGGCTAGAATAACTTAGAAGGTCACCTTTGTACTATAAAAGCTTTCTCTGAACCAGTGTTTTAAATGGAAATTGATATCAAAAGATCACTGTTTAATGGTTTAAGAGCCTTTGACTTCTAAAGGAAGGTGAATTTAAAGGATTAAATGTCCGACTTCAGCTCTTTATTACATCACTGAATTTCCACTATTTGGTGGGGCTATCTTTACAACTTGAAAGCTTGACTAGATTTTAAGTAACCTTATTTAGCTGGCATCCTCTATATGCATAACTTAGAAGGTAGCTAGAGCCTGGCTGTCTGGCAGGAGGTACATTTTCTTGGAAATGAGTAATTCTTTGTGTTTAAAAAAAAAATAAAATCTGTTAACATAGTGGCAAATACTAAGTTATCTTTGCTTGTAATCAATCACTCTTTCTGTTTTTGCATGATAAACAGTATAATTTTGAGGAGGGCTGCTAGAAGTTTTTCTGCTATCAAAATACAAATAGTTACCAGTGAGGAAAGGAAGAAAGGATAGGCAGATCTGCATCCAGATGTTCTTAGTTAACTCTTATTTATATTACATGAATTCCTTAATAACAGAATCGCACAGAATGGTTGAGGTTGGAAAGAACCTCTGGAGATCATCCAGTCCAAACTCCTGCTGAAGCAGCGTCACCTAGAGCGTGTTGCACAGGACTGCATCCAGACGGCTTTTGAATATCTCTAAGGATGGAGACTCCACCACCTCTCTGGGCAACCTGTCTCAGTGTTCTGTTACCCTCACAGTAAAGAAGTTTTTCCCTGTGTTCAGATGGAACTTCCCATTGCCTCTTGTCCTGTCCCTGGACACCACTGAAAGGAGTCTGGAAATCGCTACCCTACTGTACTTTGCATTGCACTCATGTAGTGAAGGAAGCTCAGTGTTCCAAAAGTCTTAGTTTAATAAACCGTAAAAGACTGGTCAAATATCCAAAAAATGACAGGATAACCAGAACAAATCACTGCTGCTTCCCCTGTGCTCTTCATAAACTAAGGGACTGGATTTTCTTTTTCTTTTTTTTTCTTTTTTCCCCTCTGTTTGCAAGGCAAGTTGTTCATTGAGACAGGTGAGCAAATCATTAACAAATGTCCAGATTTACTGTTAACAGCTAATGGTTCCCTTTGGGCATCATAATATGAAGTGTAAGAAAATATGGAGTAGGGAGTTTGTGAATTTCTAGGGAGCAGGCAGGGCATTTTATGGATCAGAGTAGCATAGAGAAATGTTTGTAGAGCAAGTGGATTACTGAGACAGACACAGTTAACATGGTATGATAACTGCAGTGGGTAGGGCAGGGTGGAATTGTGAAAAGTCTCAAGTTGAGGACAAAGTTCTTAGTGGTGTGGGGTTTGGGGGTTTTTGGGGTTTTTTTTTGCCTGACTGGGGAGGGAGTAAATGTCAGAGAGCTAGACAAGGAAGTAACATTAGCTGTTTTTTTGAATGAGCTTGGGATGGGACAAGATTGCAGAATTGTAAGCCTTAAATCAAGAGCCCTCCCAGCTTGCATTTTAAATTTAGATCACAAACATTTTAATGTCAGTAAGTTAGGAGATTCCTGGATTTACACAGCTCCAAGAATCTCAATCCCCCACAGCAGTGGAGTTGCCAGAGGGCTCTGTGCCGTCTGAAACGGTGCATCATAACACTGTAGAAGAAGGCTGGAAACTGGTCACTTCTTATAGGAGGGGAAAGGCTCTTACTCCTCCTGAAGACTTGCAGTTGAGGAACAGGTTTAGTGCCCTCCAGGATGAGGAGGAGATGGGCACGGCTTCAAGGGAAGCAACTGGGCTGACAGACCCTGTGCCATGCTTGAACACCCTGAAGCGGCGAGTGATTGTTGCGGGTGACTCCCTGCTGCAGAGGACAGAGGCATCTATCTGCCGACCTGACCTCTTGTCTAGAGAGGTTTGTGGCCTGCCAGGGGCTTGTGTGAGAGACATCATGGAAAGACTGCCAAGGCTTGGCCACACTTCGGACTATTACCCACTGCTGCTCTTCCATGTGGGCGCCAATGACACCAAGGGCAAACTGGAGACCATCAAGCAGGATTTCAGAGCTCTGGGGATGG